>NW_024581631.1:0-5000 GCF_017639235.1 Corvus kubaryi
GGAAGGAAGGAAGGAAGGAAGGAAGGAAGGAAGGAAGGAAGGAAGGAAGGAAGTACGTACAACACAGCAGTACAAAAAGCCCCCTAACCTTTCTTACCAAATACAAGTACAGAAAGTCACAGCGAAAGAAATACAAAAAAAATTTAGAAATAAAATAACTCTGCTGCCTAATATAAACAAGTCATACTTCTCATCCCCAAGGGCCACAAAATAACTCAGAAACAGTTTTTAGGATATTTAGGGGAAAATTAATTCAACACTGATATAAAGCTCTAACTGCAAAGAGAAGAAACAGGTCACTAACACTGTATACTAAAAAAAAATCTTACCTAGGAGACAGTGGATATGGAACTTTCTCTAAAAATATGTATCTAGTTATACAACACAAACTTGATCAGAACTTCGGAGCTAAAGCTCTTATTTTTAACCCTGTCTGGATTCTAATTGAAAAATACAAAACCCCTCAGCATTAGCTCAGTGTGCTTACTGAAAAAGTGCTTCAAGAAGCAATGCGTGACAATATATACTATATAACATGCTTTCAGAAATTAACATGCCAGAATCTGTGCAAGTAAGCCACCACAAATTCAGAATATAAATACAATTACAATTTTTAATATTGTCTTCTTTAATAGAAGACAAATAACCAGAAAATAATTTCAAACAAGTAATAACCATGGAGGAAAAACATATAAACCTTTGAAAAGATTTTGGTTGGCCTTGTAAACAAACAAATAAAAGAAAGGGATGTCAAAAATTGTTTTGTGGTGCAGAGATATCAGATCCTGGACTCTTTAAGCCTAAGACAAGTGATAATCTGGGCATAGGCATGCATGTAAGTTTGGCTTTTCCATTTTAAACTGCCCTAAACTGCAACAGTCAGGTTAACTAAGAGATTTTTCCTTGTTTTGAAAATGTTGTCCTATCTCATTACAAAGAGCTACTGCAAGAATGTTCTGAAACAGAATTCTCTCAGCTTTTCCAGGTTGGCTTTTTTTGTTAGGTTGAGAGAGCTTGTGGTGAGAAACAGCACAATTGAACTCAGGGATAAAATGCGTTCAATCCCTGAAACATTACCTGGAGTTGAGCTGAAAACTGTGCCTCTCCAACAACAAAGAGCATATGAAAATGCTGCCTTAAAAGAATGATGTTTTCCAAGTCTTTACGATGGTAAAAGGAAGCTTAGTCAGCAGAAATAGAAGGGCGAAAATTATTTGTGATCCCTTGGATTCAAAAAGAAAGGGTGGGAAAATGGGAAAGCAGCTAAAAACCTACCTTAAAGGGGAGATGATCTCATCAAGATCCATGGAAAAAAAAAACCCCACTTTCAAGACAACCACCCTGTTTGCTTGCACTGCCTGAGGGAGATAGATCCCATATGGTTTATTTGCACTGAAGAAGTTCAAGAAGGGGAACAATCTGAAGAGCACAGTGCTTCAATTCCCCAACTCAATAGACTGTGGTTTCAGCAAAAACAACAGCTAAAAGCAATGAGGTTTCACATTTAAAACACATGACAGAATACAGACCAAAACCTGGTTGGAAAAAAAAGTTTGACACATTTTTGAGGTTCAATAGCATTTCAGTGTGTAATGATATGGAGGGCACCAATTTATCACAATCAGTTCACCTTGAATTTACTTTCAGTATTGCAATAAAAATAAAGCTATGCTTATGATGTCTCAGTAAAAGAGAATTTTTCCAGAGAAGTAAAGGTACAGAAATTACTAAATTGATGTCTTGAATCATCTACTAAGTTTTGAATACCTTGTCATATAACCATGAAACTGGATTACAGTAGAAAGTATCTATTACAAAGAAGCATATGGGTACTGTAGGAAACAAGTGAGGAGGAAAGAAGGGTTGGTCCATGTGAGTGTCCCAGTAGGTACACAGCAATACAAGGCATCCTTGCAAGTGGAATTTGGGCAAACCTAAGTCAGCAGAAATGCCAGCTACACAAAGAACCAACACATTGTTTCTGTATATGTTAACGAATGTCTAGGGATGAATTATCTAGGGCATGGTATGACTCACAAAGAGTTAACCTAGTGAAAATTCAAAGGGAAGGAACATGAGCACTTCAAACCTGTCACAATAATCACATAACTGAACCTCTAGAGAAAGAGACAATGTTTCAGTTACTGAGCTCAACCCTCAGGCTCTCATGCATCAAATTCACAAATGAAAACAAACTGGGATGGGGGATGGAAAGAACTGTGGTGCCAAAACGGCAAGATAATGTAGTGGACTCAAAAAAAATTTGCCAATAGTGAATACATAATCTTAAAAAAGATGTCTGAACTCCAACTAGGACCATTCCCATAAAACATAGTGAAGCAGAACATGAAAAAGTATGAATAATGGGCATGTTGACAGGAAATAATGTGGGTGACTGGCCTGAAAAAACACAACAGCTTTTTAAGCTAGATACAAGTTGAGTAGACCTACCAAGGTATCAACTGTACTATCTTTGTAAGAATAATGAAAACTATGGAGGAGAGGACATTTTAGGAGAGGAGGGAAAGGGGGGAAAAGATAAACTACTACTTAGAAGAGACACCGAAACAGGTAGGTTATAGCCTCTAAAGCATATAGATAGAAGTTAAGAAAGATTATAGTGTCAACCACAGCATGTTGTCAGTAGAACTACTTCTTCAAAATTAGAGTAGAATTACAAATTTGAGTCCTTATTCTCACCTTCTGAAGATATTTTTGTGAGTTTCCCTTAAGAATCAATACTGAGGGATTACAGAATGATTGTTTCATTAGAAATGTTTACCTGGGTAATTTTTTGTTCTCTAAAGACTTCCTGTACCATTCAATCTGGAGCATAATCATGGCTAAGTTTCACTTGCAAAGTTACCATGAAAACATTTACAATATATTACAATCCTGGAAGTGCTGGTATATAATACAAAGATATTTAATAGGTCTGTTGTAGGAATTACTTACTTTAGAGATCCCTTGGCAAGTTTTTCATTCCATGCTCAGGCATGCTCTTAATTCATTAAGCAAATGCACACCATTTGCTTCTACTGACAAGCTCAGCAAAGCTAGAGGTCTGTTTGAACACCAGGGTGGATGGTTCTGAGAAGATTTTTCTAGAAAGATTTATTTTTTCCAAAGTAGGATCTTTTTTCTGTTACAGGCTATAAATGTGTAATGATGGTCTAAAAATTCCATCAATGGATGGTGAAAACAAATGATTTACTTCCTAATACTGTATTTGTGTGGGTCTTTTCACAGGAGAGGTTCTATTGATTAAAACCTCCTTTTAGATGACTGGGACAAGCATGTCACGTTTTCTGCTTACAACAAATATTTTATATAAAGGTGTAATTGTATATTGCATCTTTTAACAGTCTGGCACAGGTTTGTATTTTATGGAAATAGGTGGACTCATGGTTTTTCTATATATATTGAAGTTTTTAGGTAACAGTCAGGTAACTGATGATAACATCTTGGATGATAATATCTATATAGAAACATTCCAAAGATGGCTCAGCAGAAAGTTGATAATTACTGAATCTGTGATGGAAATCAATAAATAAAGGAATCTAAGCTTCCAGTCAAGAAAATTTTGCATCTGTGTATGTCAGATAGGCCATGATATCATGGTATAATTATTCAGAAACTCCTTTTCAAGGCAGCCAATTAAAAAGTTGGTTACATGTTGGGCTAAATTCATGTTTATTGTTCTATAAAATCTGGTACAGTTGAGAATAGTGACAACGCAGTTGTTGTAATGGGAAAATAGACGTATGTATTTCAATTTTTCAAAATTTTGGTACTTACTTTTAAAGCTTCAAGCACATCCCACATGAGGTGGCATATGGGCATACAGACTACTGTAGTGGTTCTACAGAAGCACTGCAGAATACGGTGAGGCTGTTGGTCAATTCTGCTATGGAATCTGTGGAGAAAGTCTCTTGTTCTCTGTGGAAAACTTCTTTTTACATTAGTGTCAGACCCAGTTATACAGTCCTCATGGTTTATGATCACAACTGTGTCTTTTGCTGTTTCTGGCTTAACCACTACTTGGACATTGAATCTAAAGCACTTCTCTCAGTGACAGCTTTTGATTGCGGCATTTATTGCTGGTTATTACAAAGCCAAATCTAAGACAGTCAGTATAACAGTTGAAGGTGTAATTTGGTCTATTATAACATTTTTAAACCTAAGCTTTTATGATATTGGTCATCTCCTGGCATTTGTCATATGAAACAATAGCACTGGAAACAGCTTAAAAATACCTTTTTTTAAAGAAAGTAATAAAAAAATGCTCTCGTTCTCTTCCTAACAATAATTATTTGTGTTTCTTAGGTCAGAAGCACTTGTCTCTGCCAAGGACAGAACTGATTACTTTGTTTAGGCTGCTAAGCTTGTAGAATAAGACAACCAAAAGAGAATGTGAATAAGACATTCAATGTAGAATAAGACATCTCAAATAAAACTGAGATGAATTATTTTTATGGTTATTTTTTTAAACAGTTGCTTCCCTTTTTATTCTTTTTACCTTAAAAGAAAATTTTAAACTGATTTTTGGCATCAGGTCCTCTTAAAGAAACTAGGAAATAAATCTTCTGATTGAAGCAGAAGTACAGTACATCCAAGACAGTGGATGAACTCCCTTACAACAACGGGACCGGCAAGCAGAGAGCAGTGAGGTTTACAGGTTTAAATTATGATGTCCCCTTTTTGGGACATCATGAAACAAAAGTGTCAGTCATTTATTTGTCCAAAGTTTGTAACAGTGTTCAAAATACACTAAGAGTCATAGCTACTACTATACTGTTGATGCTACCTTAAAAATTTTTCATTTTGTTAGAAGGTACCAGAATGAGCATGTCATCAAGGTTAATGCTTCACTAGGAAAATCAAACCACTGACATCATATGTGCCTGAAGAGATTCATCTGGACTTCAAAACACTATGCTGAATATTTTCTGGTCTTGCAATTGGCTTAATATAACTTAGAAAACTATGAACCCTTTGAT
>NW_024581631.1:10000-119221 GCF_017639235.1 Corvus kubaryi
TAATGATCTCTACTACCTGAAGAGCAATTTTATACTAATGACTTCCTTTTTTCAATAATTATATTTCCTTTCTGTTACTCTGTCAATAAATCTGTAATTTTAATATGAAATGTAGAATGTGAAAAAAGATTAAGTTGGAAAGGACTTCTACAGTCACCTAATTCAACTTCATGCTTAGAGCAGGACTAACTTAGACATTAGAACAGTTTGATGAGGACCTTGCGCAGTCAGGTTTTGAAGACCTTCCTGCTACAGTCCTGCTAATGCTGCCTTGTATTAAGTCAGCCTTCACTGCTGCAATGGTGAACTTCCAACTAACATTTATAATGCTGACAATCATGGCCTCTAGTAACTTCTTTGCAGATCTACTATCTAAATAGTCAATTCCTTTCCTACACCGCTGTATGGGACTATTCTGTCCTAGCTACAGGACTTTTCCATCATTTCTGTTCAATTTCGTGAGGCTTCTGTTATCAGTTGCTTGTCTAGGTACCTTGGAATGGCAGCCATGCCCATCAATGCATCAAGCACTATCCAGATTACTGTAATCCACTAGCATCCAATAGCATCCTGCTAGGTATGCTTTTGTCCAAGTTGTTGACTAAAATGCTAAGAATACCATCCCAAGTATCAAACCTAAAGGAACATTATTTAGACTCAGAACAGCTGACTACCACTTTTTTCCCCCACCCACTGGAAGGTATTCTATTCCAATAGTACTAGATATGGCATAATATAATAAACTGTTGTAGAATCACAAAAGGAAAGGATGGGAAGGAAGCTACTGGGTTAAGATAGTGAAAAAAAAAAAGAGGAAAAGATGCCTCAAGGATGGTTGAAACTGGGATCTGGCAGCTCTCACAGGGAAAGAACTGAGGTCATGAGGCAAGTTAAAGGTTTTAGCAGACATAATCAAGTAACAGATGCATATATGTTGGCACATGTACAAAATACATTATGTCTTGTTGTATCTTCGAACAGTTCATGTCTACTTCTTACAAGGAGAAACACTGAAGTTGTTTTTATAGAATGTTAATCCCAGAAGAGAAAGAATGTTAATCCAAAAGAAGATGAATTTTGCTATAAGTAATTTGAAAATCCTAATTTCATTCTGCCACTGTTGTTTGGTGTCTATCAAACTGAGGTCAGGACATTCTCACGGTAAATTCCAAACCTTCACTTTTTGTCCTCATAGCACTGTTGGCAAGATCCTGAAAGATCCCTACCGAATTGAAATGATGCTCTGCTGCGTGATTTTTGAGCCTGAAGTGTGAATTCCATAGTTTGCATGAACTACCTACATCTTTCTGCTGCCAGCTCTGCTCTTACATGCCAGGGCACATCAATCCCAACTAGCAACATCCTGAATATTAGTCTATGGTCTATTCTGAACTCAGCAAAAACACTGTACAAAAATACATGATGACTCCCCAGTATCCACAAAACTTCCTATTGGACTGAAAAGACAAAAATTTAATTGTCCAATTGCTGTCAAGGAAAAAATAAACAAACTCTACAGATATACAACGTAAGAGTAATAAACATTAACTTTTTTAGGATCATTAGGCTTCTGTTCCTCAATCATAAAAGACTAATAAACATTTCATCATCATAACATTTGTATAATTTTAAAAAAATTTGTTAATTACAAAGATTAAAACCCACTTTTGTTCCTTCCTTATTTATTCTGGAAAATATATTCCATTCCTAAAATATACTCAAGTGCTTACTTCTGCTGGTGACCTTAAGAGCTTAATACCTGCCCATACACAGCCTTAGTTCTGAATACTCATCCAAAGAAGATTTTAATTTTGGAAAATTATGTTTAAGAAGATAATGTTGCTCAACTAAAATGTTCTCTTGAGGGTAAAAGAAAATAAAGCAAAACAAAACCCATCAGTGAAAAATTTTCCTTAATGTCTGAACTGCTGACCAGTGTTACTGGTTACACTGTATTTGAAGAGATATGAACTTTTGCTTCAGCATGCTGACTGTCCCATACCACCAGAAGATCTAGCAGTACCTGCTTATTGACATTTGCAGCGTGAGATTTTTCACTGGGTTACTGAAGCAATTTTCCATTGACATGCTTTTCTGAATTTAGTTGATGCCAGCTCCAGGACGTAGAGAATAGTTGCAATGTTAGAGAAGTTTCTCCAAATAACAAAGATGCGAAGCTTATTAATTTTAATCTTTGAAGGATTATGCATGATATGATACAGTTATGATCATTAAAGTTTAAGACTGAAGGCAATAAAGTTTAATAAACCAAATTCCTGCTTTCTCAAGAAAAATGGATATAGAGGGATGATAAAAACCCATCTTCCTGTAACAACAAGATTCATATAGTAATCTACCAACATTTCCTCCTGAAAATAAAACAAATTCTACATGAGCTTCTGAAGCAAAATACTGTTCCTGAAATGATCTGTAAAATAGTACAAAAACAAAACAAAGTAAAATTGCATGGCTGTAGGAACCCAGAGTGCAGAGAATATTTCTCTGCCTGTTTTGAAGGGTTTTACCCCCTGGACAACACTGTTTTTGACCTCCGTCCTTGGAGAACACTGCCCACTATCTGGGAAGAATTAGAATCTACACTGGTGTAAACTAGGTGATAGAATACTACGTAAGATTGTCACAGGGTGAAAAATTTAGAGGTTTTGGGTTTGTTAATGTAGTAAATAGATAAAAGCAAAAAACATCAAAATGGAGGATTGTTGTTGTTCTCCAAACCTTCTTCTTCTTCTTCTACTACTTCATATTCTGCAGTAAAAGTAGTTTGGGATGATTGGACAAAGAATTCTGCAGTTCCTGGCTGTGTTACTAAATAATTGGCAGAAAAGTAAAAATAATGTACGTTTTTAGTAACCATTGGTTAATTTACCTTTAAAAGGCTGTGTAATCTTGATAATTCGGCTTTCTCCTGCATTCTCTGCTCTGTGCTGTGTCTGGGTCACGCTAGTGGCTCTATTTCTCTGATAAGACTTAACAAACAACTATCAAGAAGCAGCAAAGGCTGAGAGTCCCGTTTGTCTCTCAAACTCTTGGCAAGGACTTTAAAGACTCTCTCCCATCAGGAGAGGCTTAATTATGGTGCGGTCAGTGTCAATGGTCAATATACTAGGTTTGCAGACTCAAAAAATTTCAGGAAATTTAAACAGATGTCACAACATCTTGCTTAAATCAGTCTGCACAACACTGGACAATGTATTACTCGAGAAGAGTATTGGTAAGATAGGTATATATTTTTTGCAACTGAAAAGGTTGAGACAGTTCACCAACTGTCAGAATGGTAGTAGCAGGACAAAAAAATACCATATTAGGAGAAATATTTTAATGCAAATTTTTGGGCCACTTTTCCATGATTCTTTACTGCCTCCTTTTCATACTTCTAAATAGTATGTAATATTCTGGTCAGTTTGTTATTATTTTGAAAAACAGAACAGTTCTTCAACCTTGATGTTCTCTTAAATGTTAAGCAGCACCACAAGCCTCAAAAAGGATTTAATTAAATAAGCATTTTAGGATTGACTCTACCTATAAAAAAGCTTGAGCTTTAACAAGGAAACTGAAATATCCTCAGCTGTTCCTAAGTTCTGTTTATATTCTAGGCAGATTATAAAAGTATATGTATGACAGGTTTTTTCTCTAATTATAATATACAACAGAAGTATGCTGTTCTTGAGATTCTCTGAAAAGAATAATTTAACCAGTTTTATAATCACAAAATGAAGAACTGATGAGAGTTAAGTCGCCTATAAGTTTTAAAAACAAATTCAAAATGCTGTTGGTTTTTTTACACATTTTCTTTTGCACTTTTGGAAGAGAGAGAAGGTGACTTTATAACTCTATTCATTTCATTAAAGGGGCATGTATTTCACATGAAGTAACAAAAATTCCTACCTTGATGGACTGACTGTAAGGTCCTATGCTGGCAGGGGCCCAGTGGGAAATGCTCTGTACATGCATGACCAGCTTTTCATCATGTACTACATCATCCGTTGCCATGTCATACTTATGTGCAAGGCAGTCAATGCAAAACAGCACTCCATCAGGTAACAGCGTTTCCACACATACTCTGAAAACACGTGATAATTATTTTTTTCAAACAGAAGTTTGCTTGCACCGACTTTCAACATTTATTTTCTGGGGTTTTTTTGTCTGGACACTATCTTAGGAAATTTTGCCAGGATCATATGGCTAAAGTTAGGGTATCGCAATAACCTGCTAGCATTAACACTGTTATCTCTTCAAAGACACTGCTGGCTCACAGCTTCTTGTCCACCAGGACTCCCAGGTCCTTTGCAGAGCTGCTTCCCAGCACTTCAGTCTCCAGCCTGTGCTGGTCCATAGGGTTATTCCTCCCCAGGTGCAGGACCTTGCACTTGCCTTTGCTGAATTTCAGAAGGATCTTCTCTGCCCATCTCTCCGCTCTGTAGAGGTTCTTCTGCAGGGCTGCACAGCCCTCTGGGGTATCAGCCACTCCTCCCAGCTTGGTGTCACCTGTGAACTTGCTGAGGAGGGATCTGCACCTTCATCCAAGTCATTGATGAATAAATTAAACAATACTGGGCCAAATATTGAACCTTGGGGCACACTGTTAGTGACAGGTCTCCAACTAGAACCTGTGCCCCTCATTGTAACCCTCTGGGATCTGCCATTCAGGCAGTTCTCAATCCACCTCTGTCCACTCATCCAGTCCACACTTCCTGAGTTTGCCTATGTGAGAGACAGTGTCAAAGTTTTCCAAAAAGGAGCAGCTTACAGTTCCTTCACAACCTTCTCACAGGTTATCTGTAATACTAGCATATTTTTCTGCTATACTTTAAGTTGCATGACAGATACACTAATATGACAGGACTCAAAATCTACTTAAGCATTCATTTATAAAGTTCACTTTTGTTTCCTCCAAGGAAGACTGAGTGCCTTGATGAACAGACAGACGTGTGTTGCACGTGGCCAGTTAAAAAGCAGGGGGGTTGAGGGTCTATGTGGGGAAATCAACATTTCAAATCCTGAAAAATAATTATATTTGCAGTCCATGCATAAAAAAGTAATTTAGCTCCCAGCAGGAATCCAACAAAAAATTACTTGTTCTCTTTACATATCATGTAACATAGCTTTATAAAATTCTTCTCATCTTGCTTATTTCTTCTAAGAAAACTACTTTTCTCCCCACCTCTCACATGTAAATATAGTAGTTTTTCCTCATTACCATCATCATAAGCATGGATGAATGGATTTTCTGCTTGGGCTGGTAAATTTTCAAGACAATTTTGCAAATTTATTGCAGATCTACACCCAAGTCAGTGCTTCCAGCATACTGCTTTTGAGAACTTCCACAACCAGGCCTCTGTACATAATGCAGTGATGCAACCATGCAAACTGCTGTATAATATTTCTTTGGGGCAAAATGCAACATAAACAAATATGCAACAAACTGTGGAAAGGGGCCTGAAGATCCTGGTCAATGGCAAGTTGAATATGATTCATCAGTGCCCTGGCAGCCAGGAGGGCCAACACTGTCGTGGGGTTCATCAGGCACAGCATCCCCAGCCAGGCAAGGGAGGGGATTGTCCTGCTCTGCTCTGCACTGGGGCGGCCTCACCTCAAGTGCTGGGGGCAGTTTTGGGTGCCACAATATAAGATATAAAGCATTAAAGAAAGAGAGTCCAACGGAGGGCCATGAGGATGGTGAAGGGCCTGGAGGGGAAGCCATATGAGGAGCAGCTGAGGTCACTTGGTCTGTTCAGCCTGGAGAAGACTGAGGGGAGACCTCACTGCAGTTACAGCTTCCTCTTGAGGGGAAGAGGAGGGGCAGGCACTGATCTCTTCACTCTGGTGACCAGTGACAGGACCTAAGGGAGTGGCCTGAAGTTGTGTCAGGGGAGGTTTAGCTTGGATATTAGGGAAAGGTTCTTCACCGAGAGGGTGTTTGGGCACTGGAAGAGGCTCTCCAGGGCAGTGGTCACATCACCAGCCTGACAGAGTTCAAGAAGCATTTGGACAATGCTCTCAGGCACAGGGTGTGACTCTCAACGTGTCCTGTGCAGGGCCACAAGCTAGACTTTGATGATCCTTGTGGGTCCCTTCCTACTCAGGATATTCTATGATGCTCTGAAAACTGTTTGCTCCATAAAAATAAAACTAAAAAAACATTTTTCCACAACTTTCTAATCTTTCCACCTTGTTATCTTACTGACGGAAGGCTATGTAGCTGGCTATGTGAATGTGGAGGCCTAAAACATGCAGGCATAAGAAATGAAAGATAAATCAGGAGAAGTTGAGTATTACAAAGAGAACCTAAGACATATAGAAATGGAGAATAATTTTGTGTAGCTTATAACTGGGATTAGATCCCTCCTCTGAAGGCACACACAGCCGACACTCCCATTTCTCTGTGATTTAATAATCCTGGTCTACAGTCACCATCTCAAAGAAACTTCTCTCTGCTTTCTTTGGCTCTGACACCCAGGCAGTGTAGTGGAATGTCAGTCTATGATGATTATCTTTACAATGTCTTTGAACTATTTGTCTTGCTACACTTAATATTCACACGCCTCTATTACACTTCATATTCTGTAATAAGAGCATAAAATACAGTATTTTTCATTAGAAAATTGCTGAACAGTTGGTTTTAAAAATATGAAGAAGACAAGAGGTATGACCACAGGGTTGACCCTGCTTTCAGAGCAGGGTTGGACTAGATGACCTCCAGAGGTCCCTTACAACCTGTATTAACCTATGAGTCAAGTGAAATTTTTCAAGCTATATCAGTTCTGCATTCTCAGCATATTATCTCAGATGCATAAAAAATTACTGAAAGAAATTACAAATTACTGTAAAAAGAAATAAGCCATTTTGATGAATGCAATAAAAAATACAAAAAAAATTAGTTTTAACGCACAATTTAAAAAAAAAACACAACTCATGGGCTAGGTGTTTTTTATCACACCCAAACAACACCGGAATCACATACTGCCCACCCAAACCACCAAGCAGTTTCATTGTATCAGATGTAGACTTGGATGCAACATAGAAGATTCTGTAAAACAGATATTGAAAAAACTATGCTTTGTGGATCTATGAATAAAAGTGTTATTATCAGTATAATTTCTTTTCATACTTGAATTCTTACTGAACATGGAAGTGCAGCTAAGCTATCCATTAACTGTGATTATCTGAGGGAAACACAAACATTAAGAACAACTACATTGGATCGAGCCAAAGATCTATCTAATCCAGCATTTGTCTTCAACCAGAGCCAAGTGCATATAGGCAGGGGAAGAAAAGAAACAGCCTAAATATGTATTAGTACAGTTTTGAAATAACTGTCAGTATCTCATGATGTGAATCTCAAGCAACTGCTCAGATAACAATTTTGCTTTTGTATTTAACAAAATAAATAGAACAAGGTGAGTTTTATTTGTCAGAAAGACCTAGAAGGTTCCAGACCTCATCACTTTTAGGAAGACTTGATATTGGTAGTAAGGCTTCAGTAATGCTTTTGACACTTTTTCCTGTAACACACTCATAGAGAAGTTGTTGATGCATGGGCTGGATGTGCAGAGAGTGAGGTGGAGTAAAAACTGGCTGAACAGCCAGGCTCAGTGGGTGGGATCAGTGCCACAAAGTCTCACAGGTGAACAACCAGGAGCCTATACTGGGTCCACTCCTGTTCAACATCTTCATTCACAATCTGCATGATGGGGCAGAGTGTATCCTTGGCAAGTTGCCATCCACATGGATATTCACAGGATGAAGAAACAGGCACACAGGAACTTCATGAAGTTCAGCAAGGAGAAGCTGCAAGTCCTACACCTGGGGAAGGAACAAACCCAAGGTCCACTATATTCTGTGGGCTCAAAAGCAGCTTTACAGAGAAGGACTGGAGGTTCCTGATGGATACCAGCTTGAACATGAGCCAACAATGTGCCCTTGTGGCAAAGAGGGTTGCATTCAGAGAATCACTGCCAACAGGTCAAGGGATGCAAACAAAAAAGAAAAGCAAATAAAATCCCAGCAATACAAACAGCTGTCAGTTCAATCAAGTCAAAAAGAACTAAGACTTGCAAACCATTTATTATCCTTCTGTAAGTCCATATCAGGGGGCATTTGTAAACCCTATGGCATATATTAAAGCAGGAATTTCTAACCCTAGTGTTTTGGACATGAGCAGCTGTGATGTTAATACTCCAAAAGGCAAAAAAAGTCATCTTCTGTGATTCACAAACATTTGGTAAGATGCTTCACATATATGGAAACAATAATTCAGTGTATTACAGTGCATCATAAATATACTATAGCAGTAGTCTAATCCTACCTTGCTGGTGGACACAAACCAAGTTCTGTCCCATAAACTGAGTTTATAACACTGAAATCTTTCATGCTCTTCATATATAGATGAACCAAAATAATATCCTTCAGTTTCAATCCCTCTGAAGTCAAATTAGCTGCAGGATAAAAAAAATATAGCTGTTAAAGACAGAGTATTTTAAATGTCTGTAGAAAGACAGCATAGGCATCCTGGTTTTGTTCAGCAAAACCAACTGGTAATAACCTAACTGTTGTCTAAACATGACTGAAGATTTTGCTATATACTACCTTTCCCCACTTAATACCTATTTTTTTCATTACATTCTTTCTCATATTAGTTTTCCAAATAGAAGCAGACTACAAAATAAATTTTATCCACTCTGAGCAGCAGTGAATTCTTGCCCCATGAAAACACATCATGCATTCATGCATGTAGATATGTTACAGTCCAAATTACTTGTATCCATAAGTTTGATTACCTTGTGGGGGGCTTGGGGTGGGGTGCTCATTCTATGACAGATAGTAATCTACAAAGGACTTTGAATCGCAAAAATACAGAGCTGGAAAGGACAATAGCAGTCTTAAAGGAAAAGATCAAGTACTTATACACTATTCCAGAGGGATGCTTGTCTAAGCTGTTTTTAAAAACTCTCACTGCAATAATAATCTCTGCATAAACAGTTATAAATGGCAAGACAGACAATAGGAAACAGAAGTGGCCATAGGAGAAATGAAGGAAAGATGAGAGCAGAGGAAAGCTCAAGCAGACAGCTAAAGAAGAGATACTGAGAAGTCAAGATCTTCTGAATGTGTGTGCATAGAATATTCCAGTCACAGAGCTCAGAGAGAATGTATTACTCTTACATAGTCAATCACATAACAAGACATGTGATCAGCTCTGCAGCATGTCTCTTTTGTAGCTTATGAGCAATAGAAATTATTCGAAGACAAAATCTTCTCTGTATATAGAACATATATAATAGGAGAGTACTCTGCGACCTAATTTAAGTAAGACATATAAAGCTCTTCTCAGTGTAATTTTGGGGATCTTGTCCTTTAATGTTACAGTGTGTACATGTATGTACTTATATATTTGTTTTCCAGTTGAGAAGTACAAAGGTATATAGACAATCTCTGAAGGTTGTTGCCTTAGTGAGAAACATAGTTTTTGCGTAAAACTTTTCAGTGCTTTCAAAGACAGTTAAGGATTTTGCACAATTTCATAAAGATTAGTTTGGTCACACCAATACTGAATTTTGTTCTAAATGTCTTAGCTTTACTTAGTCATACTGCCAATAACAATGGCAATATGAAGAGGGGAACTCTCACTTAGAGAAAAAAAAGCGTGCACAAGTGATATAAGACGTTATATAGCAGTTGACATAGAACTTCTATGAAATCACAATACATGTCCAGAAATATTAGCTGATAAATTAGCAAGCAATGGCAATTCTGTATGGAAATAGAAATGTATTTGAAAGCTACCTGATAGCAATCACTAGGTCAGTACCAGCTGTTACATCATCAGTTATGGAGGAAACAAGAACAATTCTCAAATTTCCAGCCAGCACTTTAGTCAAGAAGAAAGGCCTGCAGTTAAAAGTTCTGTAGCATTATATTAAATACTGGAGGGGGAAAAAAACCTCAACCAACTGATAACATACGTCTGCACACACAGACATCTCTACGCTAAATTTAAAATATATGAGCCAACAAACTAACTGTAATTTGTGGACAGAGTAAGCTAAATGCAGTGATTTGGGTAAATTCATAATTTCTACCTCTACTTAAAAAAAAATTTCCTAAGTAAAAGTACTATCCCTTTTTCCCCTGCATGAATTAGAGGAACAATGCTAAGTAACTTTCCTCCCATTTACAATCAAAATAAAATTGACTCCCAAAGCACTCTCTCTAGTAGAAAAGCATGCATGACGAATGGGTAAGCAGCCCACCAAAGCTCTTCACAACTTCTGTTTTTCAGGGAAAGACTCTTTCATGGCCTATCTCCTGGATATACAGGGAAACCTTACAGCCTTTCTGTTGAAGTTCAAGCAATTCATGGTTTGTAATCATTTATAGAATATGATCAGGTGAGACTCACCCTTACTTAGCAGAACTGCCCCAAAAGGTTACACTGACTGAAATACAGCTTTTTGATTGATTTTGGTTGGCTGGTTTTTACTTTGTTGGGGGGTTTTTTGTTTGTTTTCTATTAAGGGGTTATCCAGAATCCCTAGCTGAGCACCACAAAATACAGTACCCAAACTGTCTACAGGAAGTGGCATTTAAGAACTTTAGACTAAGTTTTAACGTAATAAAAATCCACAGTTTCCTTCAAGCTTATAAAACTTTGCCATGGTACAACTACACTAGAGCTGCTTTATATTATATAAAGCACAGTGATCTTTGTCATCTTCCAATCATATCTAAAAAACGTTTAATATGAGAGTTTAAGAAAATAAATGTATAAACAGCAATATACTTCATTCCCTCCCATTCTTGGCTTCACAGAATTCCACCCATTCTACTGAATGTTTCATAGCATCTAGTAATAAATTTTCATTTCCAAATCCTTTTCTCAGCACCCATTCACTTTAGAGGCGATTAAATCAGTTAACCCAGCAAAAAAGTTTGAAAGTACTGTGCTTATTCCATTCTCACCCCAGTGAAGCTGAACTGCTGTATAGATTCTAAATATGCTTTCAGAAAAAGCCTGGTGCTCATTTGCAGATTAAGTTCTCAGAAACAAATTGTTTCTTTTGTCGTGACAGAACCATAATTCATTCAGTTTCCACACCCACATCCAAAAAGAGAATAACTAAAAGAAACACGAGAACTGATATTTTCTGCAAAGGATCAGAAAATTAGTTTTTTTTTTCCTTAACATCGTACAGGTAATGCAAGTAATCTGCTGAAAGCAATAGGCTACTGCACTAGTCAGACACAACCTTTTCTGGCAGATGCTAAGGCAAAATTACATAATGTTTGTACAAGCAAACTTCCATTCAAATATAATGAGAAAAAAATAAAAGACTGAACAACCCTCTTGCTTCACTTTATAGATTATGTGCAGATTTACACTGAAATCTATTGCCTTTTTTAGTAGAAGTCTGATCATCTCCACCTTGCTGATTTCCAACCAATCAAAAACTAGCTTAATGACCTTTTACCAAGTATAACTTTGCTTCTGAAAAAAATTCTAGGGTTTCTTTATCATCCTCAGCTGCACATGCAAAAAAATAAGCTATGATAGGACAATATCTCATGCAAATTCATAAACAAGAATATGAGTTTACCCATTTAGATACTTAAAATTATTTCCATTTTTGTGAATGAGAAGAAGCCTGTACAAACATACTTTACTTAAACTTCAGAAGAAAAAACACAAAACCAAAACATGAACACTTTATTTTGTATGTCAAAATCTTGTAAGGAATCTGGATTTCATGATTGCCAAGATAGCAATTTTGCCTTTACATTAGGAATATAAATGAGATTTACTGCTACTGACCTAATCCTAGATGCCAAAATGTACAACAGCTTTCTAGAAAACTTAATTTAAAATTATGGAAGCTACAAAAGTGTTTTAGCAAGTGGACAGCATCTGTAGCACACATACATACTCACACACAGTATATATTTCAAGAATGCTATTAAGTGAGCAAGTACTGTGGAAATACTGTTTTAACAGTGATATGAGCACCATCCTGGCTTTCCAGGGTCTGCAAAGCCAGTCAAATTACATGTTAAATATTAAAGCTGGCAGTCTTGGTATCGAAGACTCCAATCAAATGCAAAATAAGATGGCAAACCAACATAACACCACACGATAATACAGATTCCTCCTTAAGACCATATTAGAAACACAGTGAATGACAGCAGATAATGTATTAACTGAATAAAGCACCTCTGAGAGAAGAAAATGCTTCCCGTGCTGCATCTTGAGCATTTTTATCCTTTGATGGAAGGAAGTGGGCAGTGATACCTGAAAACCACTGGTAACCACTCAGGGATTTTCCTGAATTTTCAAATGTTTTAGCTATCGGAAATGAAGAACAGAACTATGATTATAATATGAAAGGTTTCAGATTAACCAATGATACATTTTAAATTGTTTAAAGAAGAAAAACTTTGACAGAAAAGAAAACCACAAACTGTAAAAACGTATTCAAAAATATTTACAAACAGATATAAAAGTATGTGTTCTGGTAGCAAAGCTCCCAAATGCTAGTTGACAAATCCTCCTCCAATGCTGCCTTCACAAAATATGCATGCAAGTAGCATGTCAGCTGAGAATTTCAGTACTTTTTTTCCTCCTTTCCATTTTTGCTGACCTTTTATCGTTTCTTGACCTGTTTGGTTACAGACTTGGCATAAGATGTGACACTGAAAAGCCAAAATTTTCAAAAGTATTCAAATGACATAGAAACAGATTTTCAAACTTGTATACCAAATTTTACTGGAAGTTAGGTGCTTAACCTGGTTCTGATAATCTTTGCAAATGCATAACATGTTTAGAGATTTTTAAAGCCCACCAGGCACTTATCCATATTCAAGAAATACCAAATACCGAAGTACTATTCAATACCCAAACACCATTAGCTGTGAAACTTAGTTTTCAGGAACTTTACCCGTCTACGTATGTCATGTAACAGAAATGTGGTATTTCCAGGAGGAGGAAAAGGGAAAGGAAGAGGGAGAGAAAGAAAGAAAAAAAAAAAAAAGTTATCTCCTGTAAACTACCTTGAAATGCTTCACTACTACAGATCTATTGCTTATTATCACAAAAACACATTCTAGTAGGATCTCTTTTTTCAGACAAATTACTACAGGTCAAGCACCTTTTTTTTCAGGAGTGCTTGTATAGTAATTAACATATTTCTCCTGGCATGAAATAGACAATAGTTTTTTCTAATTTTTTTTAAAACTGTGAAAAACTCACTGAAATCCAAAGAGTTATGTTTCAAAGTCTTCCAGATGATTGGAATATTTTTCTGTGGTTCATACTCTGCTGATGAAGGGAAAATATCGTCATCAGTGCAGCTTATCTCACAAGAACAGCTACTGACCACAAAAGTACCTGAAGATTCTTCCTGCTTGAGACAAACATTATAAAATAAGCAAGTAAACAGCATGCCAAGCAGTATGAAATCAGCACATTTTATCATTCAAATACATATTTAAGTTACAAAAAATACTATAACTCAACAGGTGCATATCTTAGAACAATTCATGAAAGAATAGCATTAGGATTTCCCATTAGGTTGCAGAACTGGCAAAACATAATGTACTCCTGTTGACATATCAATTGGAAGAATAAAGCAGACTTAGTAACTAAGAAAGTAGATATGAAAAATGATGAGACCCAAGAATAAAGACAGAAAGAATACTATTATGAAGAAATGGTATCTCACAATTATATAGAAGACAACTATGTTTTCAAAAAAATAGTACAAGCTAAGTGAACAAAGGAACAAAAGCAAAAAATAATAATTTTATAATTAACACAGTCATTAAATACTTGAAATAGAGCAAAAGGTTAATAAGAAAGTTTTTAAACTTTTTGGAACAATGAATGAAGGCAGTCCATGTAAAAAAAAAAACCTCTTTCTATTATCTCACAAAGACTGTCCTTTCCACCAAATACTTTGGTGTGAGTTAACAGAAAAATGCATTTCCCAAGATCTATATATTGAAGTCATTTCTTCACAAGAAGGAAGGAAAATCATTCTTCCTTTCTTACGACCAGGAAGAGAAAACTACCTGGTGTACCTTTTAAAGCAAAATACACAGGAAGAGTGCATACTAACCAGTCTTCAACAACTCTGTGCTCATTACATTTTCAACAATTCACATAATTACAGTATACATTTTTTGTTGGTTTGCCTTTTAATTTTAGAGCATTCAGAACCCTTACTCTCTTCCATCTGATTTTCCAATCAGCCTAATCTGCAGAGCATGTTGGCTTTTGGATCACTAGCCTGGGTAACACCACTTATCCATGTAAAAGTAATATGAATTATGACACAATTTACCTAGAAACCCTAATCAAACACCACTGCATGCTGTAATTCTATCAATTCTTCCCAAAGATCTCAAATTTCATGTGGTGTCTAAACTATGCATTTTACTGCAGTCTTCTTAAATACTAAATTCAGAAAAATTTTAAATCCAAATAAAGCAAGATAAAAAGTTGACAAAATATGAACCCTTTGGTAATCCTTAAATATGCATTAGAAACTGCTGAATATTCTTTTAGCTGTCAAATTTGTGTTCCATGAAAAATATAATTAAAAAAGAATATTAACATTATATAGCGAAGTAATTTTTATTGTATTTAGTTTTACTGTATTTTTTTCTTTCCTTTGGAAAATAAAACATATCTTTTTGCAATTTTATAGTTTTCTCTTCATATTAACCACAAAAAAAGTCAGAAAAATATATGCAGAAGACTACAGTATGCATCAGAAATCTGTGATGTCTCAACTCTTACGTCAATATTTGACTTCACTGTAGTGAAAAAGGATCCAGTTAAGTTAAAGCAGTGCATTTCGAAATTTTAAGGAAAGGCTAAATTACAAGAAAGTGAGAGAATCACCTGTGAGAGGAAACACATTTCTGTTGACTCTAAAAGAGCTCACATGTAGTTTTATAAGCACTGTAAACACTAAATCTATTCTGTAAGAGGGGCTGATGTTCTTTGATTGGACCTCATTTTATTCACTCCTCCAAGAAAGACATGAAAGTCAAGGCAATAATCTACTTTACATGCATCAATTGTATATCAGAGGTTAAAAGAAGTCAAGAAAATGTAACATAATAGCCCAGACAAAAACTGCAATTTAGCATAAACATGACATGCATTCCAACATTACAATAGACAAGCATCCAGCAGCATCTGTACCATTTCCCACTCCTTGAACTACAGCTTTGACTACTGCCATCAGTGGGTGCATTTTGCCATTACCCAGAGGGATGCCTGATAGCCCCTGAGCTTTCAGGTATGACTTAAAAAATAAAGAAGCAGAAAGACAAATCTGTAATTGAAAAAGATCTCAAGATGGTTTAAGCTACAAGAACCAAGAAAATTAAATTATTTTTAAAGTTTCTAATTTTTTTATCTACAAGATAGCACTTCATGGAAAAATACAGACTGTATAGCAGCATCAAGTGCTAGAAGCGCTTGCTTCTTGCAAATTGTTGTTTTACTACATTAATTATTTTCACTGAGTAATTCGTAACATTTACCATGAAACAATCAATTTGCATTGTAGCACAGACATTCAGGGGAGTTCTAATGTAACACATGCAGAGTTTGCACCTCTTGGTCCTACCTCTCAAGAAAGCATGCACAGACATGGTGATGTAAATTATATCACTACAGGACTGCTTTGGGTGTTGTTTTTACATCACCTGGATTTTAACTTCACTATGCCATAAAAATCCATCTGTAGAAAAAAAAAAGTTAACTGGAAAGGAAAAAGTTCCAGCTTGCCAGTTTTTCACTCACTTTTATTAAGCTTTACATAATCACCTTTGAAGAGATCTAGAGCTACAGATATCTTCCAAGGCTGCTTCTAAAGACCTGTAACTTCTCTCCATTCCCAACATGGAGGACCAAATTTATACGCTCTGCAAGTGAACGTGAAAAGAGCACCTATTCCATTTTTATGCCACCAGTTAAAATGCTTTCATCTATGTTTTTAAACATGACTTCTGCAAGATGTGCTTCATAAAAAAATCATGGGTACGTAGTGAGCCTCACAGACTCTACCAAAACTGCTTTGGCAAAACATAGAGAACTCCCCTGTAGATTTGTAATTTGTTAAATATCCCAAACTGATGGCACATGAAATTTTCATATCATCCACAGTCACATCCCTTTTTCCTAAATAAGTCCATACTTTATGAATAATTTAGCTTCTATTAATATTGCTTCACAGAGATAAATAAAATTATACATCTGTGTTTCCACACACACATAAAAACCTTGCAGTCAGTTGCAAAATTTTTGGGAATTATTGTGAAATGTCAGAAATCTCTTACAAGATGCAAAGTCTGTAAAAATAATTAGAGATGTCTGTTGATTTCAAAGGCTATGATACATCACAATGACCGATTCAAGGCTGACTCCCACAAGGCTCCAAAAACATTGATAATCAATCACTCTCCACAGCAGCACAGGTGCACGCTACAGCAGAAGTATTAGGTGTGGAACCTGGCACTCGAAGAACTACAGGCTCAATGCCAGCCTAAGTAGAGCTGCCAGACTCTGTTTAGTAGCTTTATTCAAATCCATACAAATGTCGGTCTTCCATTCCTCTCAACAGAGAAAGTAATCTAAGAAGCTAAAACTTATAGACTGCCACAAACAGAGTAACTTTTCCTGAAAAATATTCTCATCACTTTAAAAAGAAAAAATCAAGCTTGCTATAATGACATTTTAATTAAATCTTACAGAACCTATTTTATCACATAACATTTTCATGTTACTTCACAGAAGCAATATATTTTCCCATTTGTTACACAGTTTCTCCCACACCCACTGTACATTGTGATACCAACCTAATTTTGGATCAGAGCCTGCATGCATGCATACACTTAACTATATTCACATAACTCATGTCATTGATGCAAGTGCGCTCAGAATGAAGTTAAGCAAATGCACGAGTGTTCCAAGATCCAAATTCTCCTGTTGAAAAAGCCTTGGAGCTAGGACTTTGACTGATATAGCTGAAATTCCATGCAGTGGTCTTTTACGAAAACAACAGATTGCCTTTTTAAAAAGCTTACATTCTCTGCTACAGAAACTGGTATAAAAACCTATCACAACACAATTCTAAAACTGATAACTCTCCCACTGAGCAGCAATGAGAATATAGTGGAGCAGTGAGCTCAGAAGACAAAAGATTATGATAATCTCTTTATTCTTTGTGATGTACCTTGATAATAGAACTCCTTGAAATAAATATAATGAGAGAGATCACATGCATCTTGCATTATTTTGAGTACAATATACAGACTCATAGGAAAGAAAGTCCTTTACTCCAAAATACTTTCAAATAAAGTATCTTCATTATGAAAAGAGAACTAAAAACTATCTTTTCTCAGAGAACTGGACTCAATCTGCAATCAAAAAGGGTAGGAAAGAAAACCCTTTATTTATAATCTTAATGTTTGAAATAAATCAGTGCACAAAAACGTTTTGTGGTATTTGTTATCAAGTCTTGAAAACAAAACTACAAGCATTATCTATATTCTTATGATGCGGAAGGGAAACTGAAGGTTGCCTAGGAGCAGTATTGTTCAGTGATGACAAAGTGTTCAAAAAATGCTACCCGCAATGCCACCAACAAAACATGTTTTGCAACTTGAAATTCTTTCCTATTTTCCCTGACATCACTGACAAAGTCTAATTCTACAGCTAAAGTTCTAAATGTAGAGTAACTAAAATAATTAGTAAGGAACTGGACAGACATAGGCTACAATAATAAATCATACACAACCTAGAGGATCGCACGCCTTTAGTACACATGGCACACAAATATCTCCCAAAAACCTTTTCTAAATGTGCAAGTGTACAAGTTAGAGAACTCTGCAGGTGTTTTTAAAATCATCTCCAAAACGACCTGTACAATAGATCTCCTGCAACTTAATGAGGCAAAATGCTTGCACTTCTGACACATGTTCCAGCCACAAAGTCAAGATCTTTTACACACAAGAAAACACAGTATCAGTTTATGATAGGTAATATAATGCAATGGTCTATTACAAGAAAAAGCAGCAGCAGGCAGGATTCCTGTATCTCTTACAGGCAAATGGGCTCCTTTCTTCTGCAAAGTGTAGAAAGAAAACTACATGGTTGCCACTAATTCTGGACTATTCAAACTTAAGGGGCTGCAGTTTCACATCGTGCATTATTTGATATGTGTGTGCCCCTACTCACTGGAAATCGGAAACAAAGTATCCATTATTAAATATGGGAAAGAGCAAATGTGAAAGCATGAACAACAGCTAGTATGTTCCCTACTGTCATCAGAAGTATGTTCCCATCAGCAGAAACTCCAACAGCTTCAATTTCTGTTTCTGATCTTTACAAAGCCAACACAATAAAGTAACAGAATACAGCAGCAAATAAAAGATTTTGCAAGTTTGTTGTGCTGACAAAGTAAAAAACATAGTTTCACAGTTGTATTTTTTGTAATTGAAAATACTCAGAATTTAATTTTTATTGAGTACAAAAGCCAATACACCTAATTCAAAGATTCTAGAATATGCTTGAGAAATTGTCTGCCAGAAAAAAAACCCCATTCTACATTTTAAATGCATGAAGTGACTATCTTGGCAAAGTAAAATACTGATGAAACTAGGTATCTATATTATGGTGGTGGCCTTGTTTTTTACCCTGAAGAGGCATTCCCAAATTTTGAGCATTAGTGTTTTATTTCCAGTATTATTTATTCTTAATGTTTTTTGTAAAATGCCTACAAAAATTGTTTACCAAATTTTTAATAGCTTTAATAATAAAATATTATATTTATTTATCTCTTTAGCCTTCCCTGCATCACTATTTATGAAAGAAAAGTGGGTGTGTTTAAAAAAAGCTTCAATTGTTACGCAAAAAACATCTTGAAGTTGCACAGAAATATATTAAACCAGAACAGTGAGTACAATGTTATGTTCCCCTAGGCACAAGGGCTCATTTTGCTGCCAGAAACAATCTAAACCAAATTTCTTGGCATGCTTTGTAGTCAAACATGAAGAGATTAAGCTAAAGAAAATGCATTATAGAGGAGGAAAGACAGCAGAGACTAAGGTGCACTAGCTATAATTGCAAAATGATTTTAAAAGTAAATTCAAAGAATGTAAAATTAACACCTGTGGCAAATAACAAAGATAAAATGAATATACAATACAGTTAAAAATATATTTATCTCACAGCAGAAATGATAACAAAACTGATGTCATAAAACTTATTAGAATTACACTTCACTGTGGAGTCTATTAGTATTTTCTATAAAGTGCTTACAAAAGTGGCTACTTTTACACATTGTTCATAATGGTGTATTATTTTTCCCAATTTTCAGTAATCCCTTGAAAGCCTCAAACTAAAATTAGTTCTCCTTCTGAAGCAGTTTTTTCCTGCAGTACTTTATTATTATAGGATTGGCTTTTAAGTGCTGAATACTTACTCATACTTACATTTTTCTGCAGGCTTATAAGCACCAAATAGTGAGCAAAAATACAATACTACAGGCATATCAATCTTGAAGGCATGTCTTTATCATTATGCAGTTAAATGATGCTAAACAGTCATGGTCTGAAAGACTGACTGGTTCTCCATATTTATAACTTCCCAAAAACTTAGCTTATTTTATCATTACATAACCTATAGCCAAAAGATATTAATGCTTTTCCTCATGAGACAATCACTGCAAAAATGAGACTATTTTCCTTTTAAATATACAATACATTTGTTTATATACCAAAATTCAGGGCAAGCTGCTGCAAACCTTATCCCTTGCAAAGTGTGACAGGTTTGTCTACAATGGATTGGAAATATGATTTACTACAACACTGCCTGAAACTGTGAGGCTTTAACCAAATCTAAAACATCTGCATAAGAAGGGGAAAAAAGCTACTGAACAGATAAAAGTAAAATCTTGATTCTTATATCAAATGTTATGCATTTTAATACGATTTTTTCCCTGATTTATGTAAAGCTTTGTGGTTTTCATTTTCCCTAGCCTGTCACATTGAAGTGATGTATGGTACATTTTAGCATCAAGTTTGCCATGAGCAATAAAGTCAGTGCCCCCAAAGAAATATTAATATATTATCAGTCTTCTCCACCATGCCACATTCCCAAATTTTCCTTTATTCAGCCTATTTGGTTTTGCTTCACATAGTTAGTTGATATCCTTTTCACAGTCTCCCACACAAATATTTAATGTTTTATTTTTGAAAGAAATCCAAAATTAGAAATTGACAGGATGAAATACAATTTACTTTCCAAGGCAAGATGAGGCCATCATGGAAGAAAAACATTGAGGTATTTTATCTGTTTGGAACAATAAAATTTAAAAAAAAAGGAGGGGGAAGAGGGGAAGGCATGATCTATTGAAAGACATGCAGGAAATGTTGCTTAAGAGACATGAAATGTGAAATACCAATATAATAACGTTCTGTAACAACCTCTCCACTTCTATCATCAAAGTGCAGAAAGACATAGGGAGAGCTATAAAAAGATGACTGCAACAATAAAAGAAAGATCATGAGGCACTCTCTTCAACAAAATACTAATACTTGTATAGGCTCGGGAAAAAAAATAATTTTAACTGTAAAATAGTAGAATGAAAAACAGAAAATAGATGACAAATACAAAGAAAAATATTTTCTGTTTTGACCTTAGTTCTGCTCACATGACAGTATGCAACATCTAAACCATCAGAGTTCCTATTCCTGTTCTGCTCTTTCTATAGAATCATAAGCCAATAGAATTAAACCCAATGAACTAACAATGATTCCTTTGAAATTTTTGATCAAGATAAATCTCCACATGATTCGATGTCCTTCATTATATGTATCTTTCATATGGAAGAAACCAAACTCCAGAACATTCAAAAAGTCAAGCACTTATAGGTTAGCAAGTTTTTAAATCATCCACTTTACATCAGAAACATCAAAAAGAGACGCCACCTCCCACTAAATCAATACTGTTCATACAATTTCCTAATACAGCTGTGTTCTACAGTGCAGCTGCTCTACACAGGTTACACACGTGCTTGACTGAACCACATTGGCCGAGCACCTTGAGGTTTCAAGATGAAAAATGCCACACAAATATCCTACCTCCATTCATTCACTTGACACAAGGAAGCATTTGTGTCCGGTCTTTCCTAAGTATAGTTCTGAAATTCAACTAAATACGTACACCATTATTTGAATGCAACACCCACATGAGAATATGTAGGGTCACTCCAAATTGTGACAAAACAACACAACTAGAAAGCATGCACACAGCCTTAAAGGAAAACTACACTTGCAGCCTACTTGCCTTATTTTCCAGGTGTAATTTTAAAAAATGAAGGTAGGCCACAGGTGCGAATGCATCTGCTGAATGCACAACCACCTCAGCTGAATCTCTGAAATACAAAATTTTTATCATCAAATAGTATAGTACATAATTTCATATAGAGACAACACTTAGTCACTGTATAACACAAGCTCACAGGTAGCTCCCTGAAAATCTATTAATTTCTTATCAATGTTTTCATATAAACTAAGAAAAAGTAGCTTGTTATATAAAATCATGTTGAACAATACCTTCAAGAATTTTCAATTTTCAAAAGGAATAAACTCTATTTCCTGCGTGAGCTGGCACAGGAGATGCAACAACAATCATAAAAGCACAGATGAAATGCAAAGAGTAAGCTTGTTCTCATTACCTCACCACCTGGGACCCCCGAAGCAGCGTTCAGGCAGGGCCACAAAAGAAGGGACACATGCACTGCAGAGACTTGGTCCATGCTAGAGCATCACCAAACTTGCTGGTCATCCCTGTATCTCCGGGATTTGCACAGGCGCAGTATCCCACTGTGCTTTGAGCTTTCCCGCAGCTGGGCAGGAATCTCTAGCTCGTTTGATAGGGCCCCTAAGAGTATCACAGGTCTATGTTATCTAAACACAGATGCTCTACTCATCCAACACACAAGGCCAAAAACAATTACTGCGATACATGTGTTTTTGACACCTCAGCTGCAAGTCACTTTAATGAGCGTGTTTACAATCCTCCTTGCCAATCTTCCACTATTTTCCCACACTTACAGACCAATACTAAGAGAATTAGCTAGCTGTAGTCTATGAAAGCATAAACTACACTGTGCTTTAGATCCCAGAGACTAATATGTCAATCTTTAATTTTCATCAACAGGAGATTTTTCAAAAGTCCATTGTTTTGTTTAACGTTCCATGGATTAGTTTTTGAAGTATTAAAAACTTACAGTCTTGCCCACTGAGAAATTGACTGATTCAACCATCTTGCATCTGATAGTGAAGACTACTAGACACAACTTTTTAATGCCAAATGTGTTGGTAACAATGTTAAACTTCCTGTGTGCTGATTCAAATTAGTTAATTTTAGTTTTCATTTTTACAGACACAATCTGTCACACTTTGATTCACAAGAGGCAGTATCTGTCATATCCATCTGCACAATTTTACTACTTAAGAAAAAGGTAGCTCTAAGAAACAAACATCAGAAGGTGAGAAACTCAAAGAAAACATAAGAGAAATTCAGATGCAGTACAAGAAAATCTGAAAATTGTTGCAAGTAAGGCTAAGGACACACAAAATTTTCCTGAAACCACAGTGCCCTTGTTACCTTCATAGCGTTCAGAGAGATGATATAGACAGATTTATAGTAATACCACATAAAACCAATGCAAACTCAAAGCAGTTGAAGCTTTGTCCAGATCCCAGCTCCTTAACAAAAGTGTAAAATTACCAGAAATATCTGTTCTATAAAATGTGTTTTGGGATTTAAAAATAACAAAACATCACACGATAATGATAAAAACCTTTAACATAAGAAGATCCACTTCCCTTTAAGCAAAATTTTAAAGTATTTTGATAAATATGCCTCAGTTTCATTCTTGAGACTAATTATTAAGATTCTTTATGATTAAAATATTGTTTATATTTAAGATAGAAGATACCTTATACATAGTTCCTTAATATTAAAATTATTCTTTTCAAATGACCATGGTGTCTTCTAATTCTAACAGAAATAGGTAGAAAATAAGTCTTTAGCAAGAGGAATAAATTAAAAATAATAAAAAGCAGACACCAAGACTCCACTAGTACCTTCTACCAGGGTATCCTCAGTGTCTGAGTACATTTTCAAAAAACATTTCATACTTATTGTTCAAGTCCTACATGGGGGAAATCTAGTACCTTTTAGTGATGGATTAACTACTCAAAACTAAATTAACAGAAAAGCTTATATCAGAAAGAGAAAACCAAAAATTTAGAGTTATTAAATGTGTCTGTTTAAAGAATACCTACTAAATGTAAAAAAAAAATTTAACTCCAAAGTAAAAAAGAAGCAGTCCTACTTGTATCCTGCATGTTCCAATTCACCAGTACAGCAGAGCAGATGCTAAGCTCATACCTATGTTAATGTTCAATAACTTTAGAAGTTTTGAGTACTTATTTGTTGTCCAAAAATTATTGCAAAGAGATCATAAGTATTTCTTCTCAGTATGAAGTGCAATCCTATGATATACAGCTAACATGTGGGTATTTGATGGAACCATAACAGATATGTTCAAGTTTAGTTTAAGATGCTAATATTTTTTAGGTGATGGGTAACAATAGGTTGATTATGCAATGCTGAAAATAGCATTAAAATATGTATAAAAATATATTTTCTGAAGTACTTCATTTACAGTCAGCCTCTCCAAACATATTATAACTGATAATATTTTCAGTCTTGTTCAATAGGAAATGCAAAAAAATAGGTGGAAAGCAGAGCAGTTCTGTTTATGTCCAGTGAGTCGCCAATTAAAAAAACTAATGAAGTCCTGAACTGGACATGTCATATCCAGCTTGGGAAATAGTAAAAAAACCCCAACCAATTCAAAACACAGGAAAAGCAGAGATTAAAATGAAAAACAGTGATTTGAAAGACCCCGAAAATTATCTAAGGCCATTTCACACTAAAAGCCTGAATTTTGAGTAGGAACTTGACTATATAAGATGATTCACGTTTGATTGTAGTGGAAACACAGGAATTTTGTTAAGGAAATTTTCAGAAGACTGAAAAAAATGAAGAATAGTTGAAAAACTGTCTTAATCAGCTATTTGCTTTGAAATCAAAATCATCTGAAGTCTCAAGACATCTAGAAAATATCCAATCATTTTAAAACACCCTGTAACACTTTCACAGGACAAATATATCAAGTTAGAACAAGTCTGAGAGTACAATCAATGCTTCTCAGAACATGACTATTTTCTCATGTTCACGGAAATTAGAATTTTATAATTTTGCTTTTAACTCCAAACCTAGAATTACAAGCCTAAACACAGAGCTAATAGTAAGGTATATAAAGGAAAATTGCATTTCCCAAGTATTTCAAATGTGACAATTTACCCTCCAAAAGATCAAACTAATCTGTGTTTCATAAACAAATAGGCCTTTATCACAAGAGTAGGTATTAGATGGTATTCATATAGATGAGAAATAGATCTTTAAAATTTCAAGAAATGTTGATCAATTGTACTTTAAATATCAGCATAAGGACAGGAAATGCTTGGTACATTTCAAACACTGAGAGTAAGAAAGCTGACAATCGGATTACAATAGTCTACCTGGGAAAACCAGATAAAACCCAATCGGACTCTTGTTTAATATTATGGTTGTAAGATTTTGCTTTCACTACTAGGTACTGTTTATTTTCAAATATGTTTCACTCAATCTGCCATGCTTCCTTTGTGAGGCACATTTTTTAATGAAGACAGAGAAGAATGGCAAGAATTCAACTTAACATTCAAAAGCAAAATGCGTCATACAGTCTTAAGCTAAAGAGACTCCCACGTCTCCATAGTAAGTAACATTCAAGGTTGTATTTTATTTTTTCCTGAGCCAGCACATTTCTTTAGTTTGCAAGGATATACCATAGAAACATATTTTGCCAAGTTTAACAGGGCAAAAATCATTGACCAGTGTAAACACTACCTGCAAGTAGTGTTATAAATGAAAGGCGTATTAGATTTTTCTCCTGTTGTCTTAGGTTTATGTAGCAAGGTTTTGGTGTCAGGGGTTAGTGTTCAGAGGTGGTCTCTATGACAAGAGACCAAGGGATGCTTGCTGAGCTCATCAGCAACACTGGTGGTGTCTCAGTGATAACATATTTTGAAAATATGCTGCAACAGGAGTGAGAAAGACATGGTAGAAACAGCCCTGCAGACACCAAGGTCAGTGAAGAAGGAGTGAGAGGAGGTGCTTCAACTGTCAGAACAGCTTCTATGTAGCCTGTGGAAAAGACCATGGTGAAGCAGGTTGTTCCCCTGGAGGCCGGGAAGAACCACATCAGAGCAGATATACACACTGCAGTCTGTGCAGAAACCCACACAGAAGCAGTCTTTCTGACAGGACTGAGTCCCATGGAAGACCCATGAGTAGCAGTCTGTTCCTGAAGGACCATACCCCATGGAAAACACATGCACTGGAGCAGTTCTTCAAGAACTTGCCTGGTGGGAAGGACACACACTGTAACAGTTCATGAAGAACCCATGGAGAAGACCCAGGCTGGAGCAGGGGAAAAGTGTGAAAAGAAGGGGGCAGCAAAGACACAGTGTTATGAACTGACCACAGTTTCATTCTCCATCCCCTTGCACTGTTCAGTGGGGAGGATGTAGAAAAGTCAGGAATGAGGAAGTGAAGTTAAGCCTGGGAAGAACAAGGTGAGGAGAGAAGGTGTATTTACTTCCCACTATTCTAATTTTTTTTATTATTTAAATTTGTCAATAAATTAAATTCATTTTCCCCAAGTTGAATCTAGTTTCCCATGACAGTAATTGGTAAGCCATCACATTGTTCTTTTCTAGACCTACAAACCTTTTAATCTTATTTTCTCTCCCTGTCTTCCTAAAGAGGGAGAGAGAGAGGAGCTTGGTAAAAACCTGGCAGCCAGCCAAGGTTAATCCATCACACCTGTTTTGAAGGCAAAAGTATTCTTCAGTGTCTTCCTCAGAAACTTTTAACTCCAGAGATGTTTTGGACTTGTTCAGGAATTCAGAGATCTTGAAAATCCTGACAGGTTTTAACCTCTTAAGTTGGAATCCTTACAACTCCATTTAAGTTTTAAAAATTGCATCAGGATGTAGTCTTGCTTTAGGAATGGTACTCCCAAATTTAGTGCCCCCACTGAGACTCTCCAAAACCACACTGTGCTCTCATTCACTGACTTCCCTTGCCCCTGTTTTCCTCTCCCCACGTGGTGGGAAGGAGTTGAGAATTGAGGCACAAAAGGCCAAGACCATGGGCTAAGACAAACTTACAGTGAGATAAGAAAATGAACAATAACAGCACAGTATCAATAACAAAAGAATACAAGAGCGAGTGATTCATATTCAAAAACGCTCACCTAGGACCCTGCTACAATGAGCAATACAGATGGCTCCCCCTCTGCCACTTTTCTTCAACTGGAAGGAATACTCTTCCCCTTCTCTCAGACAGAGGGAGAGAGTCCCTTTGCCTCAACCCTGCCAATGAGTGAGGTGGTATCAAAAACATTAGGATCCTTGGCCATGCTGCCTCCCAGCTATTGCAAAAAATTAAACCTGGCCTAGCCGGAACCAGGAGAGATGCATACCTGAACCACGGATATGTAAATATTTGGAAACTCTACTAGCAGAGTTAACATGATTACAAAGTCTGTTTAGATTCAGAGTATATGAAAAGCAAGACTAAAAAGTAGAAAAAAATCCATAACTTAGATAAAGACAAAGAAACTACACAATATTTTTCTTGTGAAGTTCATACAGTAATAGATTCCACATGCATGACCCCCTCAAAGAGTATGTCTTTATGACATGAATAGTATAAGAGATAAGCAGGGCTCATCAAGCCAGAGACACACAATGCCAGTGTAGCTATTCAGTTTCCATTCCAGAAATCTATATTTAAAAATAGTTGAATAACTGTTTAAAAGTCCACTGTGCCATATATTTACTATTAAATAACCACTGATTTAAATATTTGTCTTTTATGTATTTATTGTGCTTTTATTTTTAACTTTTATTATTTTGGAGTATTACCAAGAGATATAAAGACGACTCAGCCAGACCATCTCTGTTTCAGCTCTTCCTAGTCACTTGAACTGTAGTTATATCACTGATAGCCAGATATACATTTAGAATATATTATAATATATTCCTACTTAAACTGCTCTTTGGTTGATCCCAAACCAAGGGCATAATCAACCAGTATTTGAGTGGGTATCTGCCAGATTATCTGCCAATGCTTTAACCACTTTGTCTATTGATGTTCTCCTCCCAAATGCCATGCAATGAAATGGAGCTAACAGTTCTTGGTTCTCTATTCCTTACACAGACAGATCTCAGTCTTACGGAAAAGTGAAACAAACAGACTTGCACCATGAAAGCCTTAATCGTATCTATGTGTTCCATAATCTGGACCTGCACTAAGATGTCTGAGAATCAATCAGCAATACATGATTGCTGGTCTGTTTACTTGCTTCAGAAAAGGAACAGCAGTCAAAATATCTCACTTGAAGCAAGCAGGCTTAGCTATTTAACAGGCTAATAAGAAACAACAAGACACAAATATTTTCCATAGCTCACTACACAGATTTCAGCAATTAATGTCAAAGGAATAAACTATCCAGTGTAACTGAGATGGATTCATGCAAAGTTTGCATTTAAAATATTCTTTAGTAATTGAAGAAAAGTGTTTATCGTTATCATTCTAAGCTACTAAATTTACACATACACACACACACACACACGTACACAGTTAATGGAACCCACAGGCTACTGATGTGGCACTTTATCAAATTGAGCTGTAATGAAAGATAAATATTACAGGCAATTCACACTTCATGAAAGGATAAAAGTGTCAGTGTATAGGTACCAGTTTTACTGCAGGCCATAATCAGCAAGTAAACGAAAGTGCAAATGTCTAAAAAGTTTATAGCCCTCTATGAACGCCTCATCGTGTCAGGTATTGATTTAGGTTTTTAGAGGACTTTGCCAAATGTTAAACAATGTGTCTGTGAACATTTTTTACCTCTGCCAATTCCATGTTTTACTTCTTACCACCTCTAGTTTTCTCAAACTAAATTTTAAGATGTTCCCATTGCTTTAATAAAAGGAAATAGAAGAAACTGTTCCTTACACAACTATTTTCTTCTTAAACAGAGGGCAGTCCAGAGTGAATGTTTCATATTCTCCTCCTTCTCCACAAACATGGACTCCATATTTCTCAGAGAGCTAACACAAAAGGGAAATTGAAACATGTAAGTATTACACTAAAGAAGTCTATTAAACATATTTTGCTGAAAATTTCAAAAACAGTACAGTACATACTGGTTGCTGGCTGAGGTTAAACCACGTGTTCTTTCTAAAAGATTACACATTACAAGGCTGAAAAAACCCAAACATCATACAGTCAGTTCTTGATTTCTTTGTATGCCTATTACAGTGACCTAAAAATTACCAATTTGTGGTATTTTAAGTAGAACTAGCACTGTAATATTCAGATAAACAAATTGATTCCTAGTTCTTCTTTCTCAGTGGCCATATTCATCTAACTTTCTTTAGCATATCTATTTCACCTGTAGGAGAGACTTCTACTGTGAGTCAACATAAGAAGTAGCACTTCACATAGAAGTATACAATTAACACATTTTTTGTCAAAAGATTCAGGAACTGTATTCTATGTTTTGGTAAATATTCTTTCGAAAAAATCTAACAAAACAAATGAGAATTTTCTAAGTCAAAAGCAAAAAGCTAAAGCAAGATCTAAAGAGAGAGAGACGTTTCCTTTATAAATTGTACTTAATATACTTTCTAAATCAACCTATATTTATGAATATCCCTGAAGCTCTGGATACCTCACTTAAACACATAACTAGATAAACCAAAACATACAAAATACAAGATATGACTATCTTAATTAATCCCCTCTTTATAAATGAGCAGCTGTGAAGCATGAACCAAAGTTCTTTTGCTGGAGTAAGGAGTGCACAACTGCTCAGTAGCTCACTGTACTACTGTTTTAATGTACTGTGCTGATAGATAGTAATCAAGCACCAGATCTGAGCATGGGGACACCCTCTCCCCATCTGCAGGAGAAATTAAGGTCCTCAGCAGCAGGTGATATCACCTTCTAAAGTGTCACAGCAGTAGCTGATTCAAGCCAAGCCCTGTCCAGGTTTTTTAACATTAAGCAAGCACTAACAGTCTGCTTTAAGTGACTCATGAGAATTTGAACTTCAGTCCTCAACTCCATTGCAAACACTAATGTTACTTTTGGGAATACTTACTTTATTATAAAAGGGTTCCTTTATGCTTTTTCCTTAGAGGAACAGAAACCCAACCACGATGCTTCTGCAGTTAAAGTAGAAATACAGTTCTCCAGAACATCAGAGAGGGTTAGAAAAAGTCTATCTGGAGGCTAGAAGATAATTCCAAATCTGCTGTTTCTTTTTAGACAAACGTAAGACTGGGTTATTTATGCATCGTAGATTCCATTTTTTATATGGTTACCATAATATTTGCGTAGCAAGTCTGTTTAATATATTCAAATGATACTGTATTTTTATTGTTGAAGCTGAATGTAGTTTGTGTTATTTTACAGTTCTCTTCCAAAGATTTTATTTTAAAACTTCAAAGAGTGTTTATAACTTCAGTTACTTAAACCAAAGGCCCGAATCCTCTTCAGCTGTTATTTTGCAGAAATGGAAAATGCTCTGAGAAAACAATACCTTGGTAATGCTTTATATTACTTATCTTGGTAATGGTCTATATTACTTATCTGATGCTGTAAAACCTAAATCTCTTTTGGAAATGAGATTTTTTCAGTATTTTGAGAGTTATTTTTAATTTTTCCTTTCACATTTTCTTTCAAAGAAAAGGAGCAAAAGAGAACCTTTAATCAAGTGCTCATCAAAAAATTACACTCCTGACATAAAATAGAACTCCATCTGTCAACAATGGCAACAAGGTTTCTATAGGTCAAATACATCAGGAATAATTAATGCTGATGCAACAAGAATAGACAACCTACAAAATAGTTAGAGAAAACCTCTTATTCTTACTCTAGGTGAAAAAAAAAACAAACCCTAATGAAAACTATTAAAAAACTGAAAGACAGAAAACCAGGAAAGATCTTTCTAACTGTAACCTTTCCACAGTGAATACATGGAGTGACTGTTTAGAAGGCACTTTCAGAATTGGTAGCTCTGCCTGTAAACAGTGTCTAGAGTAATTATTGGCAATTACTATTGAGTACTCAGAAGATGTAAGACTATCTCCTATCTTTGTTGTGAGAAATTCTCATTTCCAGTGTCACTGGCTTCAGTATCATTCTTGACACCAATTATACAAGGTGCTAAAGGATTTTCAGTTCTCACAAATGTCAACAGGAACAAAAGACATTCAGCAGTTCATAGAACAGATCCTTAACATTCATTTAACAAAAGCAGCAATATTTTTTAAATGCCATCAACGACATGAGAATTTTGCCTTTTAATCATTTAGAATATTAACTTTTTTTGAAGACTGATTATTTGGTTTTGCAAATTGGATGCTGCATTAATAATAATACAACAGCATGGACTGTAAATTTTATGATTGCTAAATCTGACTTCTAGTTCGGATGAGCCAGAAAACTGAAACTTTACAAATTAAACATAACTAATTGCAAGTAATTCAAGTCTACTCAAACTCTAAAAGAAGTCTATGATAAAACCATCTTCTAGACTGCACAAAATTTATCTTAAGTACACAATGAGATACAGGGTATACATATAAATGAGATACATATAAATGACCAGTCCAAACATTACCTGCAGAACAGTCTCTTCCTACCTTAGGAATGAAACACAAGGATTAATGCTTCCTTTTTTAACTTTCATAATCAAAGATAAATATTTGAATTCAAGTGCTTCCTTTTTTCAAGTGAAGACTTTGTTTCCAGATAGAAATTTTAAGACTTAATAAGCTCTCATATTTACAGAAATGCTCTTTATATCAAGATGTTCTCATCACCTTTTGAGGCAAGCACAGAAATAACCATTTTCCTACTGCCTATTAGCACAGCCAGAAGTACAAGACAAATATAACCATAATGCCCATTTCCCATTCTATTAACAAATTCTAAGGAGAGTGGGATCACACCCTGAGACATAAGTTGACAGAAAATTCTTTAGCGTGAAAAGCTGAGATTCCTGTTACAGAGGGAACAGTGGGACATGAAAGCAATCTAATAATTTAGCAATTATCTAGCAACCACTCCTCAATAATTAATCAAAGACCTATCAATTAGAAAAAGGCCATAATTCAAAAGCTTTCCTTTCTGCTATGCCAATGTCCTGAGCCAGTAATATTCACCCCTGCTAAAAGTATGGGTGGCAGATCACCACTGCACTCCTAAGTTCAACATTCTGTACGTAATGTTAAAAAAATTGCAAAAAGTTTTCTCCACTCATTAGTCCTCCATTTTTCTGCTGCTACTGAAGAAAAACCACCTCACCCTTAGGTCAGTAACTATAACTTCTATTGTACACATAAAATGAAGTAAATCAGACGACTGGAAATTTAGGTGATATTTTCAAACTCAAATAATGGAGTGGAGGGAATCAGGGCTGGGTTATGGGTTTATTTGTTGGGGATTTTTTCCTATTAACACTCTTATAATGCCTCAATGAGAGATTTCTTTCTAAAAAGAGAATGACTAGTTCACGTTTATTTCTCATATTTCCAAAAGACAAATCGTAACAGGTGCATTATAGTAATACAAGTTGATTTTGGTCTCATTGACTGTTCCGTAAAGTAAACTTTTAGTACAAAAAAGAAAAAGTGAGAGGTGAGTTCTATCTCCAGATCTGTAGAACCAGAGAAGTTGAACTTTGTGAGTAAGTGCTAAAAGATACTGCCTAAAAATCCTGAATTACTCAACATATATGACATGCTGTGGCTCTTTATCAAAGACGTTCATTTTTCTGGGAACTGAAATTATTCAGATATTCAACAAAACTGAAGAACATACAGAACATTCCTAATTAATTCTAAACAGAACTGCAAAAATTCTCACAAAGTTGCACACTACTCTAGGAAAAATACTGTAATAAAATACCCTACACCTAACTGAATAAACAGCTGTGTAAAGTAACATCAGATGTCAACAAAGGAACCCAAAAAATGATCCACGAGAAGCGGAAAAAACTATACCACCAAAACCCCAACAAGAAAAACAAATTTACTGTAAAATTTGAAATTACTGGTTAGATAATAGTGCACAAATCAAAGATCACGAGTACATAAAGCTGTGGTATTTTTGGAGATGTGCAGTGCTAAACATTAATTCATTATGGTGTTTTATATGGTATGGCCAGAATATTAAATTTTATCTCTCCTCCTTACTGGAAACTGTGAACTCTTTTGTTTCCACATTCCGTCTGCCAGAACTTCTGATGCTGAAGACTTCACTGGTTTGCAAAAGAGTATTTTTCACATCATAAGCCTAAGTATTTTTCTTCAGTTTATAGTTAATGATTTGGTTTTATTAGGCCTTAAAGCCAAGTAAGTATCCAGTAAAAACAATATATTTGTACTGGCTTTGACTTTCATAGCACACATATGCACAAGCAACAGCCAAATGAACAAATAATCAGTTGTGCAATGGCCTGACAAGCACTGCAAGCAGCATCAGCATGCCCTATTTGTACACTTTAAGCTAGGCAGTCACAGTCATTGCTCTGTTTACTGTTGTATCAGTAAAAGATAAAACCTTCAAATGTGGGGTTTGAGAATAGTTAAACCATGACAGTAATAATTTTAGTGAAACCAAGTAAGAACCACTTCAGTTAAGATATCAAACACGATGAAGAATATACGTAATTCCCAAGAAAACCAGGTACTTTTGGATTTCAAAGTTGTTGGGTTTTTTTAAATGAATGATGGTGAAATCAAATGCAGAAGAATACTTCTTATTAGCACAATTAAAATTGCAATACTTGCTGCTACAGTTTTAAAGAAAGTCAAGACTGCTGATTCAACTGAGGCGAGCAGTTACCCAGCTGCAACCCCACTGGGGCTGCAACCTGAATTTTGATTACAGAAGCTTTCTGTGAATGCAGAATGTTGAGATGATTTAAATAAATAAGTGAAACAAGACTTCCAAAAAAGATAATGAATGGGATTGTATATGAACTAGTTTACATAGCAGAGGGCCGGGGAGGAGGAGGGGAAGATTTCTGGGCAGATTCTCCAGGTCTGAAGCAACAAACCTCAAGAACAGACCAATACCATCTCTTTGGGTAAGGTTATTTGAATGTTATGGACCTTAATTCTTCCTTTTCAGCTTTGCCAAGTAGCAATTACCCATCTTCTCCTCTTCAGCCTTATAGTAAATAACTAACAAAATGGAATTAAACTCAAGATATAATTGCTATGTAACTCCACTATCTTTCAGTAGCAAAAGAGATTTTTAAAGTTATGATTACTTTTTCTTTCTCTTCTGCAAGTTTGCCGTGCCCTTAAGTGTTCCAAAAAAAACTACTTATGAAGCCAGGCTGACCAGTAACTACCCAGATTAACAATGAAAAGTATTTTCAGGAGATCATTTTGTGGAAATTTAGATAGCCCAGAATGATGAAAGTTACATTGAGCCCTCTTAATAAACATGCAGTCATTGTGGGTATCTAACAGGCTCAAGGACAAGGAATTGTGGTAAACCAGCATTTTCACAAACAATACATGAAAACGTAATTTCAGAACTGTTATTCATAAACTTTACTTACCTTGATGTTTGATGCTTTTACCTCAAATTTGAAGAAGACTCAAGTACAAAATCTGGTCTTTTTTCTTTTCCCTAGCTGAATAATTTTTCTTTAAATAAATCTACTAGCTCTGCCAACAAGCATTATCCTTGCTTGAGGATACATAACCCTTTGCACAGAATTAAATACATTGTCAGAATAAACCTCTTACTCCACTTTTTAAAGGCCCTACTGCTTGCAGTCTGATTGTGTAAATGGTAGAAAACCTGCAAATAGGAATCTTCAGGGAAGTTTTGTATCACCTATGATTTTGCCACTGCCATTTCTTGCTGTGAAAGTCTCTAACTTACACACAATTATTTAGCTTTATCATATTGATAACACCAGTTAGTGTTCCTGCAATATTGAGGTTTCATGCCCTTAGTTTGTTTTAAAGATGCTGACACCATTTGTGAACTATGTCAAGAAATAATATTTTTCATATCAAAAGTGCATAGCAGAGGTTTATATTCTGTGTACAAAGCTAAGGTTTGGGTTAGCACCTAATTTATGAAAGTAAGTAATTTTTTATTAAGTTAAGTTTACTGAATTTCTGCCTGTGTTACTTATTAACTGCAAGTTTAACTATATGAATATCCTTTAAGTAATACTCACCTCCAAAAGAATAGGCTCCATCTCACCCAGAGTTTTTCCTAGATGCTTATCTGGATCTAAACCTGCAAAAAACCCCAAAAGGGTAAAAACATTTCTTATGAAGTACCCTTATAACATCAAGAAATGTTTCTTTTTCAAATATATCATGTGCCCCTTAGAAACTCCCCATTATCTAAAATAATTACCATCCTGAAGAAAATACACTTAGTCAGAATTTTCCCTAATCCTCTTTGGACAAATGGTTTCCATGTTTGTGGAAAAATAAAGCCAGTTACCATTTCACTACACGTCAAGTGGAAAAGCTATTGTTTTCCTTTATTGGAAATTTCACTAACCAGTGAAGTAATCACACAGGTCCATGATAATAAAAATACTACAAGGATATTGCCTCTATTGGCTACCTACTAAATTAAAATACAATTTAATTTTTTTTATAGTTCTGCAACTGGAAGGGACAGAGAGTGTTTTCCATAATGAAAACTTCCTCTGCCAAATCACAGTCTTTGTGTGTTTTACTCACATATAAAATGTAAGATTAAAAAGGATGGAGATACAAGAAAACTCAGATATACAGAATGTATTGAATGCTGTACGTTTTGATCCATCACAAAATATTCTGTATGATGTCTACGTTTTGATTTATTTTTCTTTGTAAAAAAGTAAGGCCTATTAACATTTGATATCTACTCTAACTTGCTCCTCTGTATTCCTATTTCAACTTCTTGACATTTTGAGTTTGGCCAGCTCATGGCAGTTAATGGTCACTTCTCAGAGATGAGTCAAGTAACTGGCAAAAATGAGTAGTGGGATAAAATAATCCAGAACAACTGTTTCAAGAGCTGACATCTTCAACCAAAAAAATATGCTAGCTGCATTTGATACAAAGTGGTCAAAAGGTCTTACCATATGAAGCAAATGAGAAAAAAGAAAATGGTAACTCCTGAAAGTGAAGGATCACTGAGAAATTTTCAGTTATCCCATTTTTTACTACTCTTAATTATTGTGATTTGGGCTTCTCTTTATACTGTACTTTGTCTATTTTTCCCTACTCTACTGCTTTATACAATAATAGGTATCATTAAAGAGCTGCCACCAAAATTACCCCATTCTGAAGCAATTTCTGAAATATGTGCCTTGCAAAGCACTTTAGATTGTTGATGATGAAAGCTGTTATATAAATGTACAGTACACTGCAAAGTCATTGCTGAGTTAAAATAGCTAATATGTCTCTTAATTTTTACAATCATGATCTTGGTATATTTAAATTCCTGTGAAACTAAAACAAGTTAGAGTGAATGAGATTTCAAAACACTAAGAAAGTTTTTAAATATTTCATTAAAGCACATTAAAAATTCCCTTACTATCTAAGCGAATGCTTTTAAAACTGCTTAATAATTAAAGTTAATAAAGACTGAGTTTTTTTCCTCCCTCTATTTCTTTTTCTTATTGGTTCATTGCTTTTTATTAACAGATGAAAAATGTGTGTGCTAGATCTATGATAATGATAATTAAGTCTTGGGGAAATAGTTTTGAAATATATTAATTTAATTTCAATAGTTCGAGAGGTTTTGGTGATCTCTTCCAACATACATCAGGTTAGCATTCTGTCCTGGATCATAACAGGATAGGTATAAGGCCAAACAAGCAATTTCTCTTGAAGTAAACAAATGAGTACTCTATTACAGTACCATTTCACACATTTACATTAACATTCTTCCTTTAATATAATTACTTTTCTAAGACAAGCAACCTCTCTCTCCTTGATAAAATCAGATTGATTTCCTCTAAATTTAAACCAAGGGATACATTACAAACATATGAGAAGGGAAAAAGTTGTCAGAACCAGACACACTAACATATTGCTTCTTTCACAAGGTTCTCTTTGATAATATGGATATATCTTCTGTCCTGTAATGAATGCAAACCAATAATTTAAAAGAAAGTATGATACAAATAGTTTATGAAATACAAATAAATTGTCTATGTATACTCTTTAGTAATATCCCACACCTACATGAAAATCTGGGAAAGTGCAATGTATGCTTTCTGTTTCTCTGCAGAATTCTGGTTTTGGACAGCTTGTATTTCTCTTGAAAAATATTATTTCTTTTAGTTTCCAATAGGTTTGTATTGTGAGTGAATAGAGACTGTCTGGTAAAGGCATCAAGAACCAATATCACTTGCAATTTGCAGGATCAGTAATCCACATCTCAAATCTCTACAACATGCATAGATGAAGCTGTATGTCTATTGCTACAATTAGTATAATAAAGTATTTGGAACCATACTTACAAAACAGTTATTTTAAATCTATACTTCTATTTGGTACATTTTTCTTCATTGATTCAGATTCTTAAAATGGCTTAGAGTAAAACGAACAATGTATTGTAAATTCTTGGTACCACATCCTCCAAATTTTTCTTCAATGGAACTAGGTGTGAAGAAAGCTGAATGGATACATAAACCAACAACAAGGTCCATGACCTGGATGACTCTATGTAGAATTTAAAAATTAATTAGGAAGGGAACTATAATTTGCAGCACTGACATCTATTTTATTTAACTTGCATGTATCAATGGGAAGCAATTAGAATTCAATTAAAATATTCACTTTTATTACTTCACTGACTGACCTTGAAGTTAATGCCTGTTTTATTTAATTGCATCATCTATGAATAAATGTTAACCCTAGAATGTTATGGCCCATTATTTTCGATGCATTTTTAACTCCCCAACTGAATTACATCCATCAAGTTATTATGTGCTGCCAAGAGAGCACGTGGGGCTTTATTTCTTTGAGGTAGACCAGTACATGATGACAGAAACATCTCAAAAAATTTGATAATGCTGTTTTTAACAGTGCTCAGTAAAAAAAATTGTTTTACTGTAGTCTAGTTTTACTGTAAAATCAGTAAGTGATAGCACAAATGGTATAATCACTTCAAAGTAATTGCTACTCCATCTGCAATTCCTGATAAATCCACTGACAGGAGCAGAACTCCTTCCTGCAAATTTAAACAATGGTTGCAGAATGCTCTTATGCACAGCCACAAGTGTTGTAGAGAACTGTAGCAATGTCAAAAGATTGGGGCAGAAACTCATGGCTTTGCTGTATGGTGAAAAAAATAACATTACTAAAAGGTATTTCACTACTGTTGACTTATGCAAAGGAACAATATTTTAAATGGCTCACTTTGTACATATGTATTAGTGTAACATGAGGCCCTCACTTGAGGGGCAACTACCTGATATTACTTGCATTTATCAAGACCAATAGAAATCCAAGTTACATTTTCATGGCATTGCATTCAGCTAATAAAATCCACATTTTAAAGCCTTATCTGACTAACAAGAACGTTTTATACATGTTCAGAATTTTTACATTGTCTGTATTTTTAAGAAAGTATTTTAAAATAAAAAAATCTATCTTCACTTCTTAATAAAATTTCAAATAAGTAAAAATAAATCATAATTACAGGTTTTAAGAAATGGTGGTACATAAAGGTCTTCTGAAAGCTACATTGAACCAAACTCTAACCCATAACATATGAACATATTGTAAAAGAATCACTACCACACACACACATCAATAATGTATGAGTTAACCATTATCTGTCGATAATGTAGGGGAAAAATCTCTATCCTTCCCTGACTAATCAACCTTACAATTCAAAAAGTTAATCTTCTCACTCACAGACTTCTTCCACAAAGTAAGGTTAAAAACAAATCTCCAAAACTGCTATTATCATATTCTTCTTGAAATATCATATCCATAGAATTAGGATAGGCTTTTCGAGAAAAAAAATAGAACCTATTTTAAAGTTACAGCAACATGAAGTTCCCTTTTGTTTCCTGACTTCCTGACAAGTAATGTTGAGAAGATGAATAACTGTCATCATTATGAATGTCAGGGACTAAGACTTAACTTCTGATGGTGTAGAGCTGTATAATGCACAATAAAGTTTCTGGAAAGATCCTAATCAGCTGCTCGCCAAGAGTAGAATTATTTAGAATTTTGAATACGAAAAGAGGCAATTAAATACTTTGATTTTCTGGAACCAAAACTAATCTCTTTCATCTCATTCTCTTTATCATAAAGAAAACGGGGATAACAATAAGATGATAGGACCCATAAGGTAAAGAAATACATATAAAAAGAAAAAGAGTATAAAGGAAAAAGCAACCACTGCTAGAACTGGAGCAGAGAAAACAGGATTATTTTTGAAGGTAAATTCCTCTGTTTTAAATGTGTCTTTTTTTTTTTTCTAAGTAAACAATACGAAATCACTGATTTTCAGAAGGAGGATCATTCTTTACACAGTGCAGAATACAGGAGAATCCTTCTAATAACACAGAAAAAGCACATACGCAACAGTATTAGCTGATAACACAGGCTTACTCTGTAGGGGTGCAGGAATGTCTCATAACCTTCACCAACTAGGAATGCACATGCCACACAGATATTCTTGAATTGTAAATCTATACCTTAAATTGCCTTGAGGTAAATTATTCCTGTTGTCATATTTAGCTTTCATTTCTACGAAGAGCTGAGAAGTGAACATTTTGTCTGCTAGCATAACTTGACAGGTTCATTCTTAACTTCCTCAAAACTTTCACACATGAAAGACTGTGTGAACAATGGTGAACTGGATGGAGACCCTGCATTTCCTTTTCCAAAGGAAAAAAAAATTACAAAAACTGCTGAATTTTTGTATAAAAGTAACGACAAGTGCAATAAATACTGGGTATTACTGCACCTCTAAAAGATCTGAGATGAATATACTTCTAATTTATTGTATAAAAGAGGAAAATTCATGTGACTTGATTATGTATCTATTTCTCTTTTTTTCCTTGCTTTTTTTTTCTATGTGATAATTTATCCAGTGTAGGAATTGTACATGGATGGAACCTGTAGCTATAGTAACTCTCTTCAAGCTAAGCAATAAAGTTATAAGACATTAATCCCAAAGTGGTTCTAGCATATGTTTCCAGTGCCATTTAATTAGGATCTCAGTTCATCCTCCATCTTGAACATTCCTTAAGTATGTTCTAAACTAGGTTAGTCTGAAGTCCTGAAATTTTAGAATTCTAAGAGGTAAAAAGATCCAAAACTTTTTATAGAAACAGTGTTATATGTGGTTTTGTTTTTTTTTTTAACATCAAAGATGTTTGTGTTCTAGTTAAATCTAGGATTCAAAGCAATTTAGCTGTGTCATTTCAAGAACAGAAACCTCAATAAATCTTTGAAGAAATTTTGTACTTTCATCACATAACAAGGCAATATTTTCAATCAGATTCTTTTACAAAATAACAGAATCACAGAATGACTCAGGTTAGAAGGGACCACAGTGGGTCATCTGATCCAACCTCCCTTCTCTAGCAGGGTCATCTTAGAGCACACGACACAGGTTTGATCCAGACAGTTCTTGAATATCTCCAGTGAGGGAGACTTCACAACCTCTCTGGACAACCTGTTCCAGTGCTCGGTCACCTTCACAGTAAAGAAGTTCTTCCTCATATTCATGTGGAACTTTCTGTGACTCAGTTTCTTCCCACTGTCTCTTGTCCTGTTGCTCGGTACCACTGAGAAGAGCCTGGATCCACCCTCTTTGCACCCCCACTTCAGACACTTATACACTGAGATGACTTAGTCATCTCAGTCTCTTCTTGAGGCTGAACAGGCCCAGCTCCCTCATCCTTTCCTTGTAAGAGAGATGCTCCACACCCTTAAGCATCTTTGTCACCCTCCACTGAACCTCTTCAGGAGCTCCCTGTCTCTCTTGTACTGAGGAGCCCAGAACTGGACACAGCACTCCAGAAATGGCCTCACCAGGGCTGAGTAGAAGGACAGGATCACCTCCCTTGACCTGCTGGTCATGCTCTTCACAATGCAGCCCAGGACAACCATTGACCTTCTTGCCCACCAGCGCACACTGCTGGCTCATGGACAGTTTGTTGTCTACCAGGACCCCCAGGTCCTCCTCCACAGAGCTGTTCTCTACCAGCTCAGCTGCCAGCCTGTATTGGTCGGTCCACTGAGTTATTCCTCCCCAGGTACAGGACCCTGCATTTGCCCTTGTTGAATTTCAGAAATTTCTTCTCTAAAATGTTTGTAGTATGAAAAAGATTGTGGCAGAATTGCTGAACAGCAGCATTAGACTACTTTTAATCAAATGTAAGACTCTAGACAGCAAATGGCTCATCTCATTTAAAGCAATGCCGGAGTCAACTTCTTCTCAAGACTTTTAATGGACTTAAAAAACTTAAATCAAAAGTTATTAAAGTTTCAGCTCATACAGGCACATATGTACGACTTTCCTGACATAATTTTTTTATTAGAATTTCATAAGAGCATTGTTTGCTTATTAATCTATTTAATTCAAATTGTTAAACCAATTTAGCACCACATAAATAAAAATGTGTGTGAATAAAAAAATATGTGCTACTTTGTCCCTGTTAGAGAATTCAGGTATTTCATACTTTGAACAGTTCTAATTCTAGTAAGCCTTGTAGAAAATAATTGAAATTTCATTCAGTGGAAGAGAAAGAGGCATGATGCAAGTAGTAAAATCTGTGTCATTTTTATTAAATCCATCCCCACACAGAGAAGTTATAAACCTTCAAAAAGCCACAATCCCCAAATGAATCAGCAGAGGCTTCTGACAGGGAAGATCAATAGATCACCTGCAAAAGAGTAAAAGGCCAGAGCAGAAATAAAGGACAAGAAGTCCTTCAAAACTTCAACTCAGAGTGACCTGAAAAGCAAACATCTATGGTTTTAACTACACAGATATGCCTTTAAAGGTTTATGTCCTGTTTCAGCACATAAGTCTGTAAAGTCAATGGGCATCTAGAACTTAAATTGTATCAAACATTAAAGAGCAGCAAGTAATATTCTAGTATTAAAAATATACCATTTGTACCTCTTGATTTTCATTTTGTTAAGATTATTTCTGCTTTTGATATCTCTTACTAAGTTCTTTTTCTTCCACTATTTTTCAGCTCCAAGTTCTCTGACTATTCTTCTTTTTCACTATAAGCCATACTTTTCCTGTTTCGCTTTAAATGCCTAATAGTGTGCTCTTAGCCTGCTGCTTCCATTTAAATTTTCCTTTAGGTGATGGGATCTCCCCAAACTACAAAGTGATCTTTCCACTTTTAAGCCATCTCTCTCCTACTTTGTCTGTGACATCTCCTTAAGAAGCACTCGAAAATGTCAACTTTCAATTACTTTTCTGTTTTCAGGCACATTCCCTTACTCTTCCTTCTAACTCCTGTTATCTATTATGATAACAATATCCTTCCCATTTTCCAATGTATAGGCTCAAGGGTTAGCAAAGAGGGAATCATATTTCTCTCTAACTTGTTTCTAAATGGACTTGTGGAAATTCTCATTTCTTCTTTTTCTGTAGCACACTTTATTTTCAAACATTTCTTTATACATTATATATGTGCTAAAATCTCTTTCCAAAACCTCATCTTGCACTGGTAACAAAGTATCTGTCAATCATATACATGCATCAAGGCAAATAACATTCCAAATGCAAAGAGTATTTTCTCATCTTATTTCTCTAAACTTTCAACTATGAATCAAACTTTTTATTTACTTGAAGTCCATTCCTAGTTTTCTTTTCTCTTACTCATCTCTTTTGCATCACATCTCAAATCCCAAGCTAATTTTTTTTTTTATTTCCAGTCTTACATACAATTTCTATTTATCTGTGTTGATATTTTCCCATGTGAATCTTTTCCATCAGGAAAAAAAAGGCTTGAGATAAAATAGCTCCTCTGTTTTCATAAGTGTTCCCAAGTCTTTTCATACAATGTCTGGTGAACAAACAGGTGTGGTATATTTTTTTTTAAATCATAAATAACAGGAATTACCGAGATAAATGAGATAGTAGACAAACATATCATGGAACAAGCCTAGGGCAAAAGTGTCAAATGCACTTAAACTCTAAAGGGACAACTAAGTTATGGAAGATTTGTTTGAAAATTCAGTGACGACACCATATGCTAGCTAGGAAAGAAGATTTAGAAGGGGGAAAAGACTAGTAAGAACATCTTTCCCAAAGTACATCATAAGTAATTTATCAAATTTATAATTTGAAAAACATTAAAACTAAAATGAATTAAAAGTGGTCACACGTGTACACAAGATAATACTTTAACACTGCGCAGGGATAATTAAGGCTAGTTTTAGAATACATTATCCCTAACGGAATAGACAAGCATTAAAATTTGACAGGACTTGAAAAATATTATCAGTCATTTTATCTTTTACTTCAATTATGATAAACAGAGTAAGCGTTCCAAAAACAAGTGTTTAAAAAATGTGTAGATGTGGCACTTTGCGATATGATTTAGTGTGGTGCTGTATTTCCCACTGACTCATTTATTAAATGCCTTTCACATTGTTCCCCCTGCCACATTCCCCTGCCCTTAGCCCTGGCCACTCCCTCGGGTCCTCCCTATTGGTTCCTGTACCCCAACTCTGCCCATGTACCACCCCTGCAATCTGAGAAAACCGGGATTATGAGGCCTCTCTGCCTCTGGGGGTCGTTGGGACAAGATGTAACTATTAAAAGTCCACTGAAACCCTCATGGGGAGACCCTTCTTGCCTCCTTCACCGTCACTGTGTTGTAGAGCTGATAGCTAGATGGAGCAAAACTGTGGAGCCATCCAAAATGGACTACAGGAGGGCGAAATGGTCGCACTGCCCTAAGCAGCTCTGCTGAGCTCCCGGGGAAAGCTGCAGCTTGCAAAACTAAACCTAGCCCTACAACAATTTAGTGGGCATAATCATATTCAGTTGAAGGTGGGACTTGATGATCTTGGAGCTCTTTTCCAACCTTAATAGTTCTATGATTCTAAGTGTTGAAACACAGACTTTAAAAGAAACATTAAGATTCTAAGATTTTAGTTAAAGATTAGTTTTGTTAGAATTAGTTAGAGGAAGTAAGTCCAGCTCAGATTAATTAAGAGTTAATAAGAATTAAGTTAGAAATAAGCTTTTAAGTTGCAGATAATTAATTGTCTTTCTATATTTGTGTAGCTGTGTTTATAATGAGAACCAGAAAACATTGATAAATACATCTAAAGAAATTTAAACAATTGCTAATTTTTCCCATCTAGATACTATTCAGAAGTCATAAGGAAGAAACTGGATGTTCCCCAAGAGGCCATTTGTATTGTCAAAACCCAGAAAGGTGGAAAGTTTAAAGTGAGGAAGACCATTATTCCTTTATCCCTAAGACCACTCCTCAATTAATAATGACCACTGACTCAATTTAAAAACTATACTATGCATGCTTAATGACATTAAGCGGAGAATAGGAGGGGTCATTGTTATAAATATGTATTTGTATTTCAGATATTCATAACTTTTGTGGATAAATAGACTCTGAAACCATCTATACTTTGACACTGCGTATTCGGAAACTATTCCACGCAGCTGTCTGGCGCCAATAAACATACACTTTTCTAACTTTAAACTGTTAGAGAGTTTTTGCCCATCTCAGTTGGATATCGATACTAGATCCTTATCCATACTTTAGTAAATCAGTGTTTTTCATATTAATAAAACAGAATGTTATCAGGAGCAAATGTGAAGAATGTAATAGATTCTCCTACAGCTCCAGTGTCTGGTAGCTGCCCAAGGAAGAAAGCAGTGGAATGATCACCTGTAAATAAACTGAACTAGATAAGAATAATGTCAATGTTTAGTTTACTAAGCAATAAGCAAGTAACAATCCTTACTATACAATACGTAAGAGAGCAACTGCGATCTAATATTGATTTCTTAACAAAATGTTACTCAATTCCTTCTGTTATGCTTGTGAATGGTCTGAGAATTTTAAAATAATATTTAGAGGAAGCAAGTATCTTCCCCTGTGATGGTATAACAAGTTCCTTCAATTTCCTCAAAATTACTTTAAAATTGCTCTGTACTAAAAACTAGAGACACATTTTCAAAGAACACTGTTCCTCTCCATTACACAGATGATGTGCTCAGACAAAACTCACAACCACCAATTTTACTTCAGGATATGATCTGACATTGCAGCCAACCCAAATTAGTAGTAAGCTTTCTATTGAAAGAGAGAGTTTTGTCCTCCATGCAGCTGTGGTTTCTAAAGAGCAAGTTCCCTGCACTGACAAAAAAGCAGATCCTGCTGGATCACCTCTATGCAGCCACAAAAACACTGGAGCCTTTACAGGGGCAGAAACAAGCAGAGACTTGTGGTTTGGACGAGTCAGATAGAAGTGGGATGGAAAGGTCGACCTTTTGGCAGCACCTTACTATTAGATCAGTTTATCTGTACACTAAATTACACCCTCAGGAACTGTGTGGTGCCAGGTCTTCTTTAATGTAGTTCTTTAAAAGTAAATCTTACCTCTGTGAAAATTAATGGGAGTATGGCTATCAATTTCAGTCAGTCAGGATTGCACTTCTGTACACTAGAGGCATACAAATAAAGAGTAACATAGACACCGAGGTGGCTGGGTTTAAATAATAGATCATTATACTAGGAAGTAATACTCTCTCTTTTTCAATTAAAAACTCCTATACAAGAGCATACACATCCGTAAACTATCAGGATAGTGGATTCCGTGAATAGCAGGAGTATACCAACTTTCTAGGACCATGTGAAGAAAGCATCAATATCTTCTCACACTGAAGGAGGCTCAAGTTAAATATACTTACTACAGACAGCTCATTTTAGTGAAGGAACTTAGGATTTCCTGACAGATAGGACATGGTAAATAATGCATATTAATACCCTAAAAGATAGGAATTTGAGCTTATATTCTGACTTTGACTGAAACATTGACGAAGCTATTCCACACAACCCCCCATTCTCAAGGTAACAAGTGTGCACTTAGAAAACTTACTCAATATAAATGTTACTTTTGAAACTTCCAAGAAATCTAGAAACATTGAGGACAAACTTGACTGTATGACATAAAATCAACTTCAAGTATATTCTCATATATATGAGAAATAAAGATTTTCATAGCTTAAAAAGTATAGCAGTGCTTAAGTTTTAGTGTTAATACTTACCAAGATTTAGGTATAGTTAACTATATAAGTAAACTAAAAGTAAATAAATTTGAACATCAAGTTTTACTAAAGAACTCAAAGATACCTTCCAAATGTAACCCTCCTCCTTCCCTCACTTCCACATGTGTATTACACCTTGTAGAAGCAATTCACTTTAGAATGAGGCACAGTTAAGACCAACATACAAAATTACCAAGATTTAAAGTTGAATCTGTTATGCATACTCTGCAAGTTAATTAGTATTAGGTAATCTGTAAAACACAGCCAAAGAGGAAGGAGGTAAAAAAATGCATCTTCTTACTGTTTTATATTACACAATTGTTCTATTACACAGTGCCATATTACAATGTGTCACATGAGCAATGGATATTACTGGAATTTCAGGCATAAACATGTTAAAAACAATCAACAACAGCTTCAATTTTAGCTATTACTGAGTAACCTCATTCTGAATTTCTGTATTTTACTAAATAGTGGAAATATTCAAAGTATATTTCAAAGACAAAAGTATGATGTATCATACAGGTATCTTTAGCAGCAAGAAAATGGCACTAAAGGTAATATTCAAAAGTGGGTTTTATACATACATATATAGTGCTCAGGTTTGCTGCTAGATCATGGAATGTTTTTCTCTCATCATTACAGCCTCTGAAATACACTCTAAAGGAAAGAAAGCTGATCTACTTATAGATCAACAGAAGGCATGTGAAAAAGGTTGCTAACAATACTTTTTTTGCATATAAGTGAGAGCAATTGGCATCCCATCTGGAAAACTACACTACTCTGAGATAGAAAACTCTTGCCTCTGGCAAAGTTTATGGTATTAATTTGTAATGGTGGATTCAGGGAAATGTACTAAACTAATGCTCATTTACTTGCATAATTATGTGCTTTCCACATAAAATGACAGGCTTTTACCTTGTCAATACTGGCACTGAGTTAATGGAAAACAGGACAAGTCGGGTGTACAAGTATGCCAGTGCTGATGAATGTCAAGCTCAGGTTACAGATTTGCTTCTTGCATTAACAACTGTACAATGTATCACCTAATGCATTACCCCCTCAGACTCTTAAATCTGTTATTTTAAATATTTTCATTGCAGTTTAGCTTTGATTATTAATCTAAAAGGCAAAAAGTTAAACTGTATCTTATCTTCTTTGCCACTTGATATGTTGAACAGCCTTCATACCTTAAATCCACTTTAATAAGGCATGCAATTATTAAAGCATTACAGAATGGCCCCAGAGCACAAAAGCTCCATTAAATTTGCTTACATCTAATTATGTCTGCCTAAGGCAGGTGAGAAATTGACTCTGATAAGATCTTTCTTTTACCTGTAGCCAAAAAAATAAAAAGGAAAAATAACTTGGAGTGATTTTCTATCTAATTGCTATCTACAAGTATTTATGGTATTCGCTCTTCCAATGAATAGCCCACAAAGCACTCTTTGTGCACTAACTAGTACATTTTAAGTTTTTTTAAGACTGTAGAATACAAAAGACAAACTTATCTTGCTTCAGGCATGGCAGGTCATCAATGATGTCTATTTGGGAAACAGTTTTATCTATTATTTGAATCATATATTTTCTGTAAAAAAATAAGTCTGATGTGAAAAAACATGTTACATATGCTTTGTGGACTTTATTTTTTTCTTCATGCCAGTATAAGCAACGAAAGCATTCTATTTCATGGAAATACAACATAAATATATAAATGTACTTTACATGGCCTGAAAACTATTATTTAAAAATGGTATATTTCTTTTTTTTTCCAATTTAAAACCAAATGTTTTGTAGTAGAAAACATGGCATTCCATTCCTATGTACTTGTAACTGACCTCCAGAAATTCAGGAAAACACTACTAAATTACATTGCTTGTTACCTGTAAATGAATGAGGGTATGTGGTATTTCTAATCATTCTAATCCTTCTCTCAGCCCTAGCAGATCCTACAGAATGATAGAGTGAGACCATCATAGTGACAATGTAAAAACTAGTTAGAAACTATACCAGAAAAAGAGTAATAAATAAATAAAATTTAAAAAAATAATTAATTTTAAAAAATTAATGGAATCCATCCAGTCTAAAGGGATTATAATTCAATTCTTGGTTAATAATGATGGAGAAATTACTTTGTTATAAAGCATTCTTTAAAAGAAAGAGAGATTAGGTATTTGATGGGAAAGTTGCCCAGGTAAACCAGCCATCAAACTTCTAATGAAAGATTATGCAACACTATCTTCCAAACATAGATCTTTAATCATTGATGCCACTTGTATGATACAAACCATTCTTTGCTACAGAGGACCACAAATTTATAGTCAACCACAAAAGAAAAGGTCCTTTGGTCACATTTTATGCTTAAAAAACTCATTTGCTACTCTGAAACAGAAAACTGCATAGAGGCCTGAAATGAATATATTGTATTAGTAGCACGTTTCTCATGTGTTCCTTAGGCTTTTAGAGCACATAATTCCATAAGCCTTCTTATAAAACTTCATTTGACCTTATCCTTACATTCAAGCAATAAACAGATAGGTTAACTTTTATGTTGATTTGCTTCACTATAAAACTTGATTCTATATAGCTGACAATGAAAAGACTGATTTTCTGGTATGCTAAAGAACTACATTTAAAATACCAAAAACAATTTAGAGGCAATGATGGATTATTTGTTCGCTCTTACGATTTACCAACTCCAAGACTGCTGTTACACAAAATACTTTGGCCTCATAGTTATATGTTGTTTGATATTAACTTGATGTATTTCTATTAAAACTTTCATGGTTGCTTTATAATATTGTCACTAGCCTGCATCATCTATAAATGACAATACTGTGAACTACTGAATTATGCATGCATCTTTACTGCAAATCAAAAACAAACCAGAACAAAAAAATTATGAGGGGAATTTAATGTAAGGAAGAATTAATTTCCAGCTTTTCCACATCTCCTTTAAGAATGAATTGCATCCTGTTAAATTAATCATTCAGACATCCGGACTGTTATTGAGCCATTTTTCATAATTTTCTTGATATTAACATTTCATATCCTAAAACATAGAACAAAAATTCTGTGTTCCTCTGTTATGTTGTCGATTTGGCCACAGGAAATTTCAGTAGACAATATTGCTCAGAATCTGAATACATACCAAAAGCTGCCACTTTTATGATTATGGCTTGAATGTTAGATGATATCATTTCTTTAAGCAGTATTTCCTGGTTCCAATGCCAGAGGTAAGCTAAAGGCTGAAGATTAAGCCTTCTGCACCTTAAAAACAAACAATAAATCGGATAAAGCAAAGTATTATGCTTTTACTCAACATTATTCATGTAAAATTCTTTTCCTACCCTGAAATAATTTTTATTCCATAATTTCAATTACAATACTTTACTATTCGTATCTTTCATTATAAACATTAAGTCTAATATATATATTAAAAAAAAAAAAGAAATACGCTTGTTCTGACTATAATTCATCTAAGTAAGATGCAACTCACTGAAGTAAACGGATCTGCACGAGAACACAAGTAAAGCCATAAAACACGTTCCTAAACCTTTTGGGACACAAAGCAATTAGTACCTTAGGAAGTCACCACTTTTGTGAACACAGCTAAGGCCAGAGTTACTGCTCTGTGATAAATGTGGCATATGTCCTAGTACAATATGCTGAATTTGTTGCTGTGATTTGGATCAACACCCAAGGAAAAGAATAATTCAAGAAAATATATACAGCTTGTGATACAAATTAACAACTTGTTACTGTAAAGTTAATAATTTGATACATAGCATGTATAGACAGCATTTGATACACAACATTTGATTGTTTATCACATTTAGAGAATCACTAATTTGCATTATTGATAGGTAACGCTTCTGTAAATTTTCAAGATCCATCAGTTTGTGATTAAATGTGTAAGGTCTAGCTCTGAAAAACTTAAAACATTTAACTATGGGACTACTTCAGAGCACTTAAGATTTACATTTATTTGTCAATTACCATGTTTTTTCTAATACATGGTCTTTCTCACATATATGGGCATTCCTTCACGTTAGATAGACCCACTATTATGATTGTCAAGACTTTATAGTTAAATGTATGTTTAATGTTGACATGTAAATGCATAGTTAGCACTCACATAATCTGACTGGTTTTCTTATTACTTATTACTTTCAAATGTTTTAACAGAGCACCAGGTTTTTTAATAGAAATATTTAGCAGCTCTGAATGTAAAGTAGTTCACTTAGGTGCCTAACTTCAGCTAAAAAATTAGCTGAATCCAAGTAACTGGGACAGTTCATATGAAACAACCTTATTGCAAGGGCTAAATCTACAGATCAACGTGAAGTATTTTACCACTGCACAACCTTGGAAATAATCACGTCTGCTTGAAATATTATGATTTCCTGTCAATCCTTTAGCTGTGGTAAAGATGTAAAACTCACCATCAACAAAAGTGATCTTTTTTTATCCTACTAACATGAGAGGCAATTATTTAAATGTTTAAGTATAAGGGAAAAGAAAAAGGAAGGAGTTATTTCTGACTGCAATTTATCTATGTAAACTGTAAAGAAAGCAAACGTGCTCTGTAACGAGCTGACATGAGCTGAGTTGGCATCCCAACACACGTTCCAGATATTTGCTTTCATCATCAACAAATAATTAATGAACTCATGAAACTATAATTAATTTTTAACACAAGGTAGTTTTGCATTTCATCAGACATATATAGTGAAAATCTGTTTCACATCAAATATTGGCCTACATAACAGACACAATTACCATTACATAATCCTCTTTGTTAATTAAGACTCTTAAAAGAATCACAATCTATATAGACTTTAGATTGTAGACAATAGAAATGACAAATGGAAGCTCCTGATTAATAATAACAAATGTTAGATTTTAAGGAATTCCGGGAAGACGTGCACGTAAGGATTCTCTTGTATTTATTTCCTGATAACAAGTCACAGGATGTTCCTCTATATTAAAACTCTGGTGAAAAATAGAGGGACTTGACCACAACACTGCAGTCATTGGAACTGAGTGACCTTTCTGTTGAAATCAAAGAACTGAACCTACTCAACTATTTTCATACCAAAACTCAGAGTATTTTCAACAGATGAAGAGAGATCTGAAGAGCAATCAAAAACTCTGGTATAGTCTCTACTAGATTTTTACTAATGAACACATGGTTTCAGGGGGGAAAAACAGGAAAGAAAAGGAAAGAAAAAATAAATACATATATTAATGAACAGAATGCATTCGGTATCACAGAACACGAGAAATCAGGCAACTGTCTCTGCTTTAAATTTGAGTTAGAAAACAAATGAGTATTTTCCAGAATGTATGTACTGAAAAAGATTAATATTTTCTTACACATCTTCAACTCGAATTCTCTGGTAGTCAGAAAGAATGGCTCCCACAGATACACCCTCCACTCCTTCTTTGTCCTGAAAAAAGACATGGAATATTAATGACAGCAGTATATAATGGTTTACGCTGTAGAGATTCAGTATCTGTACTTGCAGAATCAACCAAGAATATTTTTTTTTCTGTGTCCAGTACACAGAATAGAATAGGCTGGAGTACAGATCTTGCACAGAAGACAGCAGCTCAGCTGACCTACTACATGCTTATTACTCTAGCACAGTCTTCTTGACGCAACTACCATTCTAGAGAAGAAATAACCAAGATAACTGAAAAGTATCAGATGTAACAGATTATCCTGAAGTTTTCCAGACATCCTGAAAATTCCTTCCAGCTTTTCACTATAAGTGAGGTGTTAGCTATCCCACCTACAAATAATTATCAGCAACATACAACATACAATTAACTGAATTGTTAGTATTTGCCATGGTATGCAGCACAACAGAGTGTGAGATTACTCTTTTTATCCTAACACCAGAAAAGAAAACTACTCAACATCACCTTTTAAAAATTCTTCTATAAAAAAAGGTTTTCCAAGACACGTTTTCTCTGTTTCATTTAAATTACCTAAGCCAACAAACAGCACTTTATTTTTTCTTGTAAACCCACTGAGAATGTAACATTTCAAAATGCACATAGTTCCAGTATTTTGTGAGCTCTTGCATTTTTAAGTTGCTTGAGTCCCAATCAACATGCTGAACTTTCTTTTTCTAAACTTTTCTCTATCTTGACTTCGGTAAAAGTTGTTTTTCTCTTTTAACCAAGGTCGATCATAACTACACAGCATGACTTACTTTCTGGGCCTGTTCACAATCCTGTGAAGTTTACAGCAAGATTTTAAAACAAAATTTTCTATTATATACCTGTGATGATGCATCCTGCCCCTGCCTTTCTCTTTTGGCCTACTCTATGATCTTAGGAACTCCAGCTAAGCCTTGACTAAGCAAGCTGAGCAGTGAAGTGCCCCTTGACTGTATCAGCTGGATGGTGAAGCATCGTTGAGTGTACCAGGAGTTTTTGCCTAGTAAAGGTTGGAACAATTCTGACTGCAACATGCACATCAGCTGCCTAACTAAGGTGGGGAACAAAGGATAAGCAGTTATCCTTGGCAATCTAGGTAAATCATTTACCTGAATCATAGCCCAAGTGAAATGACAGCATTGTTATGAATTTCAAAATCAAATCAGTCTTTGCCTGCTGTGCTGCTGAATTTAAAATTCAGTTCCTGTTTCTTATCAATAAAATTATGCAGAGGGTGTTTTATTCAAAATTATAATATAGTGAAAAATGTTCTGGTTTATGCCTGTCTGGGATATTCTTCCCTCAATCTGTCATCTTATTCTTTACATTAATTCTCACTTCATATTTGTCCAACAAAATTCCTAAGTTATTCACACCCATCTACACTTCAGATGTAAGAGTCACTGTATTTATCAAAATTCCTACATATAGTAATCTAAAAATATATATCTATTCAAGTTACGTATTTCCCTATGTCATTAATGGATATATCCATTAATATGAAGCTTAATGCCGAATCGAACAGTGTTCAGGTTGATGCTTCTCATATATCCAGATGTAATAGTACTGAAAAAGAATAGTTTTATGTGTCATTCATTCATTATCCAATGATGGATCAAATAATTACTATCATTATTATTATTACTATTATCCATACAATATTATTTCTGCTTCCCTTTGAGCTTTCTCTGCAATTTTTCAAAGATCTTTTTAGGATAAAGATACTTTATACTTTAGATCACAGATACTTCAATTTACTCAACTCACCCATATACAATTACATTTCTTAAAAAGTTAACACAGTTGTGCAAGCAGAGTTTTCTTTAAATAAATTTGATCAACTAATTCATGAAGCCTTCTCAAATCTTCAAGTATATCTAAAATGATTTTTCCATACTCCTTTGTTTCATGCTATTTTGATATGCAGTCTACTTGTACTGCTAAAACTGCACGTAAGTTGCATTCTTCAAAGTTTTTTTAAAAAGGTTAGAAAATTGTGTAACAGTCTTGGAAAACATATCAGATAAATACTGTTTGTTTTTATTTTTATGTAAAAATAATAACCCTAGCAATTCCTTCAAAATGTCCTCTGTCACAATGTGCAGACATTGACCAACATGTCCAAAAATATTACCTATGTTTTTGTTTATGTTACTAATTCATCACTGTTCTAAGTTACCAGAGGCAAACTATGCCATCAACTAAGTTCAGTAAATAATGTTTTTGAAGTATCTGATACAAGCAAACAGAAGGGTATACAACTGCTGTCTCACAAGTAGATTAATCTCTATGGCTACATAAATACATATATCATACACAGTTTTCCACATTCTTTCATCACAGAATCACTGAACAGTTGAGTTAAAGACCCATACAACCTGGCCTTGAACGTTTCCAGTGATAGGGCATCCACAACTTTTCTGAGCAACCTGTTTAATAACATATTTCTCTTACCTCATCAAAACAAATAAGATGTTCAATATCATCATAATATTTATTATAATGCATTGCAGATCTGTAATTACAATAGTTTTCATTATATTTCATGATATATATATGCACTATGTACACTCTAATTTCTCTCAGAATGGGAAATAAATAGTTGGATGAGACATCTAAGAGAGTAACTCTATCAGAAACTTCAAAGAAAAAGATGGTATCCTCATAATAAACAAACATGCAGTGAAATCTGATTTCCCAAATAGACATATTTACAGAATCTCCTGTTCAACCATGGAGATTACAACTGACTTGCCCAACACATTTTTAACAAGCTCACAGAGCCATAAACATATTTTTTATTCGTTCTGTTTTTCAAGTTCTGACAAAATATATGCATCAGCAAAGATACTTGCTAAGAAAACTCCCTCAAATTAAAAGTAAATATAAGTAGAGACTTAAATATTCTGTTCTTATACAAACACAATACTTCTATACTAAAATGAACTGTTGCACAGACCTACTTGTTTGGGATTTAAAAAATTCTAGTCATGAGTCCTAGTAAATTTCAAAATCATGCTATGGTAATGGAATTTAAAAAGCGACAGAAGGTCACAGAACTTATTCTAAATGACCATTGAAACAATGGCCTAAACTTGAAACTTATGCATCAAGAAGATTACTCATAGGTTTTGTTTTGAGGTTGCTTGGGTGTTTATTACTATACAAATCTGTAACACATTGGATGTGTATGTTTATGAATACACAAACACATAAATACGTACACATGTATGCAATACATCTTGATGTTAGTAATGCAAAAACAAGGCTACTATTGGCTGCTTGATTACAACTTACATTAAATCTGATTTAAATAGTAACACAGATGATTGTCTGCACTTATTCTAGTTTATTTCCTTTGATAATACGTAAGTTTTAATTGTTTTTTGAAATGGCAGTACATCATGTCATTTTGCAGTTGTGGTTATAATTCATGTTTAAAAACTTATCACAGGTAGTTATTTATCACCATCTCTTCATTCAGTTCTTCTGATGGTAAAGAGCAAATACTAACTTTCATCACTGTCCAGACAACAGCTTCCACAAGGAGAAACACTAATATACTTAATACATGCTTTGAAATAGGACAACTATTCCATGAAATGGAATAAATTCAATCCCCTTATTTTGCCCAGTTCAACAAATTAAGGCTAGAATGGCACACATTCAAGAAATAAGAAGACTTGAAAGGAAGAAGGATGGAGTATGAGGCAGAACAGAAAAAAATATGGTCTAATAACGTTCATAAACTCCTCAACTGGACAGTTTACATAAAGCCTTGCCCCACAGTATATTCAGCTCGGCACTTGAAGCATGCAAAGAGTACTAACTGAAAGCTACTTCTTCACTGGACTTATTCTTAGGTATTGAAAGAGTTATTGGACACCTTGCAAACAGATGGCATTTAGTTTGACTAAGAGTTGATCACGGTTAGCAGAGAATCCATCCCAGAATCAATAGTGCCTTCACTTCTAATGTGGAATCTGATCAGGTTTGGTACAATTAAAAGCATGTTCACAAAACTGCACTCAGCAACGGTAAACCAAGCTGAAATCTGCAGGTAAAGATCAGGGATCCGCACTGAACTCAGAAGCTGAGGAAGTGAACTTGGGACAATTCAGAAGGAAAGATGTTACATATTGTATCATACAAAAAGTAACAGATAACAGAAAAACATCAGAGGAAAGTTCATACGGAAGGGTGTTTTTTTCTTGGGTTGAGTGGATTTTTAAAATTATTTTTTTAAAAAAACATCATGTACTGTTAGTTTAAGAGATTATTGACCTATGTTAAACTTTACTAATATGTTTCCAGTGCAATAAGCTACTCTAAAATAAAACTAAGTTGCTTCTCTGGAATATTTGGGTAATTCAGAAAGCGCTTATACTCAGTACAATATACTCTGTCACAAAGTACTACAACACAAAATATGCAATGTATACATAAAACCAGATGCTAAACACAAATGTATACAAATGCTAGCAAAGTTTTACTTTCCATATGACATTTTAAAACTTATTTTTTCCCTTTAGAGCTACCAAAAATACTCATTTCAAAAGGCAGGTAGAAAAATAAACTGTTGAAAACCAACTAAACAACACATTTTTAACAGCTTTTTTTTAATGTACCTAAGATAATTATTAGCTATGTTTTAACAGTAAGTGAAATTATACCATAATTGTATGTCTTGTTATAAGAGTAAATTTATTCCTGTTCACAGGACAAGAACAATAATCTTCATGAACAACTGTGTTAGAACAGCTAATTGATCTTTGCAACTGTAACTGTATTAAAACATACAATTTATGTTTAAGGCGTCCTAGTTTTAAAGTTATTTATTATTTTCAACAGTTTAATGAACAACAAAATTCAAAATTGCTGCTCTTTGTGTATCATAGACTACTGTTAGCTGCATCTCCTATCAGGAAATAGTATAAAAAATATAACAGTTTTGTGAAAGTTCCAAAACATCACTGCTGTTTTTAAGGTGCCTCTGTTATATCCATGTGCAATTCTAACAGACAGCTTCACAGCTGAAGGAAAAGAAAAAGAGAGGTAAGATTAATTTATACTAGCACAGTTAATTTAATTTTGATTTTTTTTCAATTATTGATAATAACAGTAATCTGAGGAAATTATTTCATATGCATTGTAGCATACAATACTGGTAGAAGTATTCTACTAGTAAGTAAAAAATTTATTGTGGTAGTATCAGTAGGGAGGTTTTCTATCATTTCATATTTTAATGTCTTTACCCGACCCTTTCAGAGTTCAGCAAAAAGAAAATTAGTGCTAATGTTTTCAATTTAATTAGTATATTACAGGCACTGTAACTATTAGTGGGAAATGTTATATTAATGAATGTAAAAGTTAGCTGTAAATTACCTCAGAGTTATTATCAATTTCCCAAGTTACTGCTCCTTAAGATAACCCTCTCCCTATGGTCCTTCCGGTAATTTTTCTTTGCCTGATAAACATGATGATTAAACACCACACAGTGCAAACCTTTGATACTTTTTAAATTAAATCCATGCCCAGCCTAAGGGCTGTGTCTGATTTCAACTAAATGTGTCAGTTAATCAGATAAAAAATTATCAGCAACTCAAAGAAACAGCAGCCTTAGGCTTCATCAGTGCCAGAGAAAGCTGAACAAAATAAGACATACAGACAATATCACATTATGAGTAAAGGTTACTGCTAAGCATCTCACTGCACAGCACTATTCACCACCTTAATAATGTCTATCTTAAATGAAATACTGCATACAACAGCCAAAATAATAACAATGAAAAGGAAGTACTAGACCTGTGCCTGTATATGCCTATTCACATGCATTGCAAGAAAATTTGAGCGCTGCCAGTCAGAAAAATGCAGAATATCCCTAAAAATGTACTGTGTAGAACAGATCTTTGTAAGAAAATGAACTATAAATAGCTGAAGAATGGTTAAACTAGATATAATTTTTAACATGTGCTTCACAGCTTTGCCACAAGAGTTCATTTTTTATGACCAAGATATAAAATACAGTCTCTACATGAAATTGTCTTTCCAATTAACATTCTTCTTAAAGCTTGTATGAATAACTGAAAACTGTTATCCATACTTAAACTAATGTTTAAGGTTATTTGTGTCTAAATAATGATTACCATACAGTTGCAAAACTTCTAAAGCACAACATATTTGCAAGTGTGTGACTGACAATATATACCCTAGTAACAGGACTTTCAGGCTTCTACAATTATTTGAGTGGAAAACTCTTAAATGTGAGTTTTGCCTTATAATTTGTGAAGCATTCTAAGATCACTGATTATAGTGATTTCAAACAGAGTATGTGATTTTTTCTAAGCTTTGATATGTCTGTCAGATGCAGCTGCAAGTAATCAAAGACAGTATGGAAATATTCCTGAGACATAAGGATATAATAACTCTATGTCAAACTGAAAACCCACTTATTTGGTAAGGCTCTGCAGACCAGCTACGAATCACATAGATCATCTTAGTGATTGCAGATCACTACACATCATCTGGGACTTTCCTGTCTTCCACACAGGGACCTCAAAACACATATATCTCATGCCTTCATTCCTCAGGAAAAAGTATTTCCAAAAACGGGTGGGAATATAATGTATAATGTGGATTTATAAAGCCCTGTGTGAACACTCTCACTGTGAATTTCAGAAGTCTACAGCGGACTTATTTCAACTTTCTTTGGAAGTAAATTACTGAATAATGGTATCTATACAAGGCAATAATGCTATGTAACTAATCTACTTTAAGAGCTAATTAGATACATTTGTACAAATGCCCTTCATAGGACACAGACACCCTACCACCTACCTTTAAGCAAAACTGATGGCCTAACTTCAAGAGTTTTACAAATGCAATTACTGAAACACTGCACACACACACACACAAAATCTATTAATTCAGTGTAGTGGCACCTTTAGGGTCTGATTACAATCTCACAAGAAACACATTTAATTAGTATATGGTACTCTTACTACCTGGATGTGACAAACATTGAGGAAGACGGTGCAGGCACACGTTTGTTTGCGCATACGCACACCACAGCAAAGGAAAAAAGAAAGAGAGCAAAAGAGACAGAAATATCACACTCCAAGTCTAATATCAAACAGAAGTGTATTGAAATACTGCAGTTCAAAAGGCTAGAATTACATTCTAAACGGGAGAAATGGAAAACCAGGAAAAATCTTCCACTATAGTCATATACCACACCCTAAATTCAAGTTTTCCTGATATACTGATTTTCCATGTAGCTGCATTTACAGAGTGAACAATTAGTCTTAGAAATTAGAAAGCATTCATTAATGAATTAATGTTTTATATTATATATTAAGTATTTTCATAGACTACAATAAAATTACTATATCATTTTAGATTCCATACTATTTCACAAGATTTTTTTTCTGAATTATTTAATTTAGATTGATAGATTCATTTTTCCAGTTAAAAAATTTCATACTAAACCTAATAAGCATTTTGTAAAATTTAATATAGTTACACATATTTATCAAAAAACATAGAATACTATGTAGAATAAAAATCAACAGAGATCCACTATTGTAAAGGCAACCTAAAGAGTTTTCTCTAGAACTGCTTTTGTTTTCCTTATACCTGTTAACTGAGTAACTGTTAACTGAGGCCTACATTCCATCCACATAGGCTACGAAGTCTTGTAGCTATGAAGCAAAAGTCTCCAGCTGAATAAAAAATATATACTTTTTTTATAATTGTATTTTGTGCAGAGAATTGGTTTCAAATAAATGTCTGCTTCACCTTTGGGACTTCCAGCTCTTAAATATTCAAATAATTACAGAGCAAACTTGCCTGCAGACACTTCTTTCGGGAAATCTTATTTACAAAATTACCTCAACAAAGACGGATTACTTAATTTAATAGCCAAAATTAACATGAACGGTCAACTCCAGATTAAATAAATGACATTACACCATAACAAGATGCCAGTGAACAACTACAAAACAGTCAAGTAACCATAAATGTTTCTGTTCTGATGCTAGACTGGATATTTTAAGTGCTGGTGATTAAGAGCAGTTATATTCATCTAGAATTAGTAGTCAAACACTGTGATCAGATTTAAAAGTTAGGTTTTCAACATACCAACATACATGATCATATAGAAGTTCTTCAGAATGAAAAAAAGTAAAAAAAGGTATTTGTGTTATGAGGGCAGGTACTGGTCTATATTATTATGTGCAAGATCAATGTCTTGCTGAAGACAAACCACTTAGCGAATCAAGAGAAAGGTCAAAAATATTAATTTGTATGCTTCTAGTTAAGAGAAGTTTCATGATTTAGATAATGAAACTCAGTTCACTTGCATAATCCTCTGGCCTCAGATAGGCAAAATTTCACTTTTGGGTTTCTTTATTTAAATAGTATCTTTAACAAACTGTAAGAGCCAAAAGCCAGCTTTGATAAACTAAATTCTTGAATATAGACACAAGGCCTTTTCCCCTTGCTTTGACCACATAGCCTCCATACAAACCACTTCTAGATGCTAGTGGCACGGTACTCCTCCACAAGGAAGACCAACAAAACAAGGATCCAGTGCAGCATCTACAAAACTATGAACAGACTCTACTGCTCTGGGTACCTGAGGTACAAACCATGGTTTGGGTCGTTCAAGTCATTAACAGACTCCCACTAAGGGAAGCTACTCTAGGAAAATGTCATACAAGAATTGCCTAGTCTCATTTATTTCTATATGAGTATTGTCAAAGCAATGTTATTAAATGAAGTAGTTCAGAACACATGCTGGCAAATACTAAGGCATGTAAGTATCTTGATTCTTGCTAGTAATTCTATGAGCAAACAGTCCTTTTTGAGAAAGTAAAGCTACTGTAGGCATGATATGATACCTACTTTTCCTTTTTTAGGTCTTTTACCACATACAACAGCACAAGGGTCAGAACTATGGAAGAAAAACATGTCTTAAATGAAAATGAGCTATTTTGTCCATTAGAACCAAATCTTCTTTTTCTCCCTTATGTTTTCTTGTAAAGAAATTTCAAAAAAAAAAAAATTATTTTTATTTGTCTAAACTAACTCTCAGATATGCCAATGTGACAGTAAGGTCATGCTTATTTTTACACATTCTAAATAATGTAAGAATTTACTGTTAAATAAGTCAATTTCACTGACACTAACAAGTCTGACAAGTAGATATATTTATATACATTTAGATAAATTCATTCTCCCATATACTACATCTTTCAAAACTGCATTACATAGTTAATGAAATCTGCGTAACGTGCACTGATATACAAATACACTCGCACCCTCACACTTTCACATATACATGCATTCTCACATTGCCAGTGAACTCTACTTACTTTAAAAGGAAAAATACTTTCAACAGGAAAATTTGCTTATATTCTTCTTATGACTTCAACTCCAAAGAACTGTACAAACATTTACCATTTAGAGAATATCTTTTCATAGTACTGAATGTTCAGCCTTTGAAATGTCCAGTATTTGTAGAATAGAGCTCCTGAAAGCATTTGTAAATCAGACTCTCCATCAAAAATTGTCAAACTTAGCTTTTCACCAACTAGACTTGAAGAAATAACACCTGGAGCATACTGTACTGAAGCAAAATATCACATTCTGTAAGAAAAATAAATTTTCACTTAAGGTTGATCAAGATAAAAAGTTATCAATGCAGTATTTGAACAAGTCATGCAAACACAATCAAAAATCTTCATTACCACTTGCCTGAAATATCGACCGCATTCAGTAATCTGAAGTACTTGAATAAAAAATACGCAGTATGACAGACATGAAAAACAAAGTTTTAACCGCAGAGTCCCTTGATGAAAAAGCAGACATTTTATAGTAAATCTGCAGATTTTTAACTTAGACTCTTAAAAACAGCTAATTCACATCTACACCTATGCTGAGCCATGTCTACTAGTAACATGAACATACTTTATAACTAATTTATAATGTGAAGATGCAAAATACTTGCAATCATTCCTGAATTGTCACAAAAACTGTAACACTGAAGTACATGCAGAGTAATTAACTGATTAATAAATTCAAAATTTTTAACCGTTGACAAATTTAAAAATCCTGTGGCTTTCACTGTCTTCACAGGTTTTTTAGTTTAAAATGATACCTTCTCTCAAGTGCCAAAGTCTTTTTTTAATACAGAAGAAGTATTATAGCAAATATTATTATAGTGGCACAAGTTATTGGAATGTGAAATTACCTGATCATGAATGTATGAGAAGAAAAGCATGCTTGAGGAAGTAAGATTTACTGCATTTTATTTGGTATTGCTCTAATGGGGAACTGTAGGCCACTATGGACAAAAAAAAAATTCAGCTGGCAAGAAAGGCGGATAATTTTCACCTGAAAATTTCCTGCATGAAACAATGTCACTTGTTCTGCTATATGTGCACATTTGTTGGTAAACTGTGTCCCTCTAAAAACTTCTTCAGAATTTCATATACACGTTTTCAAACTACTAAATCATTATGCTGCTATTACTCCTAGAAGCAGATAATCTTGGCATGGACTCTTAAGTACATAAAAACTCACAGAAAATCTCTAATAAATACTGCAAATTTCAATTTTTCCCAATGACAAAATGTCTTAGATAAACTCAGAAATATTCTTATTATCTGTACTGGCAATAATCAGATCTTCTGATCTTATAATCACTACTCCTTACATAAAAGCAGAACACAGGACTTTCTAAAACATTATGCTGGAGGAAAACAGTCTATTGAAAACACAAATCCAAAAGAAAAGCCTCTTTCTTTTTGTACTTGGAACAGAAACCTCATGAATCCTCCTTTAATCTTCAACATTTTTGTTACTTCTCCAAAAGTCAGCAGGGTTTGAAATAATTTAAAACTGTTAGGAATCTCAACAACATAACACCAGATGTTTGTTTCATCAAACTAAGTTGCTATGGTAAGGTTTGTATTTTTCTCTTGTCTAAATAACTAGATCCAAGAAATCATATGAAAAAGAAACAGGGAATAAAACTGAATTAAATGAAGGCATACTCATGATTTTCAAATTCTTCTATAGCCTATACATAATTAAAACTATTCTGATAAAATATTCTTTAAAAACCAACCCCTCATTTTCTACATTGTTATACATTTTTTTCTAATTTTTGGAAGTGATCCTCTTCAAATTTAAGTATTGACACAATAATTATGGTTTCAAAACTACAGTGTCTTCACTGCACTTCCCATAATAAAAATTCTTTGAGGATTTAAACTTCTTGAGTGAAACAAACAGAATTCTTTGCATACTTAGTGTTATTTTATGCCACTCATTTATGACATTATTTGGTCTTATTGATGAAAATATTGCAACTTTCAATAAAGTCTTTCCCAGATTACAGAGGAGCACAAAATGCCACACTGATTTTCAGGTTTGATTCTCTTATAAAGTGCCTTTGTTTGGATTATTTTTCCATCACTGTGTTTGAAAAACAGACAAGGTCACCTTGCATTACTAAAATGATAGCAATGATTCCAAGTCTTAAGAGAAGCATTCCAAAACAATATCAAATTATGCTGACAAATTTAAGAAAGTTTACCTGAAGAATCAAATCTTTCTCTTCACTGAGCTACTCAGCAGGAAGAATCAAGGGTTCTTCCAAATATTTTCTTGTCACAACAGAAACAAATATTTTCCTATACGATTTCAGTTCAATATACATGTGCTGAATGATCGTATTTCAGACATTTCACATTTTCAGCTTCAGCCACATAAAGTCGTATTTCTATAAAAGTTGTCCATGTCTACTTTTGCTCAGATATGGTAATTTGGCAGAACAGTAGCTTAATAATACATTCTTAAGGATAACATTCTCCCACTTACAATAGAAACACTTCTACATTAGATATTTAGAGCTTATTAATTAGAATCAATCAATAAAGGTAAGGAACTAAAAATATACCCTGAACAAATAATGCAGTATTACCCCTTAGTAAAAGCATGTTAGATGTATTGCAAGATTGCTACACTCAGTACAGCGGGTCCACATTGCCTCCAAATTCCCATTTTGTACCTTAAGCTCAGAGTATACTGCAATAAACAAGTCTTTACAGAGTAGAAGGTGACTGGATTTCAGGTCCATGAGGAGAGAACAACTTACGACACAATTCTCTGGTAACAGTCCTTGAAGTCTCAAAAGCTCCCAGTCTAGTCCAAACTTTGAAACACCCTCTTAATTGCACAGCATTACGGGTTTTCACTTTATTTTCATGAAAGAAGACTAAAATTGCCATCTCTCACAGATGGCAATATCTGGCAGAGTAGTAAGTACTCTGATGCAAGCATCAATACCAGGAAAGTATTCTCTACCTTTTTAACATCATACAATTTTTATAGGGCTTTGGACAAAATGTAGCATATTGAATGTAAGAAAAGAATCTTTGTCTTCAGCAGTGATTGAATTTATGCATGCCCATTACTGGAGGTGTGTAATTCTTCAGCAACAGCACATGCCTGCCACTTCATGAGACAAACTGAGAAATGTAATTTTTTCAGAGTGGTCCAAGTGTTTGATGATGCAAACACATTCTTACTCTATAAAGAGCTTCACCAAGTGGCTTCTCTCTAAACACTTATTCAATTCTTATTCCAAGCCTTCTCTCCTTCTACAATAGCTTATGTGATCCATAAAATAAGGCACTCATTTTAATTACAAGGTGTGGGGCTATTTCCCACTGACAGACCCTCATTTTCTTTCCAGAATATTGCCTTTTAATCTCTAAATTAATTTAAAGTTGTCATTGTAACTAACAAGTATTCTGGGAATACAGCCCTACCTGGATGCTCTAGATCAAAGTAATCTGTTGATAGCAACGGTTTTTTCTCATAAAAGAGAAGTAGACCAAAGAGTCTGAAAGATCCTAAACAGCAAAGAACCATCAATTTCAGCCTGCGTACAAGACAGAGCTCAGTCAGATGAACAATGCAATCATTTTACTAGGGGAGTGCAAATGTAATTCAAGGAGTTCAGATGTTCTGGATCACTGTGCAATTCAGTCTAGACTGATTTTCCTGCTGGAGCCTTGGAATGGGGAATGAACACGGCAAGAAGGCCAGGATGCAAGACACTGGAGTGCAACATACTGCCTGTCAGATCACCCTTCTGTGGATAAGCAGGAGCAGCCCTGAAAAGGGTGTGAAAACTCATTAGGACTTATAGGGAGGGAAAAAAACCCCAACCTGATTTTAAAAGAAATTTAAGGGAATCAAAATTATCAGTGCTGGAGTTCAGTCAGTACTAAAGGATTAGTACTAAAGCCCATGTTTTTGCTTCAATGTATCCAAAAATGAATTTAATTAATGGCAGATAAATATTAAACTATATTGCAGTTGCCTATCACAGGAGACAAATATCACGCAGCAGAGAATCAGATAAAGAAAAATGTTTCTAGCCCTTCTGTGATACAGGTGTAACTGCTGCATTCCACACAACTTAGAATGAAAAATTAATAGCAAGTCTTAGACATATGTAAAATAAACAGGCCATTTGTTAAAACAAAATTCTGATGTGTAATTCAAAATTATCACCCACTTCTGTCCTATCATTAAAAACTAGGTTTGCAGTTGTGGAACACCCTGCCAATGAATACAAAGACACCTTTCCTTAAGTGCATCTTTTTGGAAGACACACTTGTATAGAGCAGTGTTTATATATTCAAATTTAAAGCATTATTTTATTTCAAATTTCCATGTCTTGGAATGTTTTCCTTTTTTTTTTTCTTTTAAACTCTACAAATGTGCCACACATATTTCTCCTCTCTAAATTTTGTACTTTGAATTTTACTAATACCTCAATATTAAAAAAGAACATTCAGATGACCTTGGGTTTGGGAAGTTTTCAGATTTCCTTGATTATGGGGGGCTTTTTTTAGCATCGGGATACAAGAGATACTCCTTAATATTTTTAGTACCAGAACAAAACATTTTGAATCAAAATAAAATCACTACATCATGAATGTTAATATTAATCACTCTGTGAAAAATAGTATTGTATGACTAGAACAGACCATCCCCTTTAGGGAGAAATATAATGTTCAAGTGGATTATTCTTTTAGTAGTGTAATGGAAAGGCATTCTACCCAGTCCCAGAAGAAAAATCAAAATATGCATTTAAATGGAAATATTATGCAATGGATAGGACAAAATAAACTCCTCAGAACTGTAAAGAGCTACATATATATATATATACAGGAAACCATATATATGAGATTTTATTTATATATATTTATTTAATTCTATACATATATATTTATGCATATAATTTTAAATTTTAAAAGATAGGTTTGTAGCTCTAGGCTTATCTTGCAAATATTGAGATGCAGTCACAACACATATTCTGGTTTTGGTCACAATTTCAAATAATATATACAACTCAGCTCTATGCAAGAAGTTGTGAGTATTCTTTTTTAATTTTCTGCACATTTTGTGCCAGACCATATTCTAAACAGCTTTTACAAAGTGATAATGTTTCACTGACAGTGTTTTGTGTACTTCACATAAAATTAAATCTCAGATAAACCTTGAGAAAAAGAAAGCAGAAAGCTAAGCAATACAGCATGTTGCTCTTTTTGACCCACAAACGATTATCAGTTATTTTAGAAGTTATGACAGTTTTCTCAAGTCCTTAAGGAGTCTGACACCATTGGTATAGCTTTTAACACTGCATTTATGTTTATATCACAATACAATAAAACAGCAGGAATAGTGTTCAAATTACTGGGGTATTGGATGGTTTATTGAAAATAACAGTATTACCATAACATTAAAAAAATTCTTCGAATGTGCTAAGTAATCACTGCTATCCATGCTGCATGTGAATTATGGGATAAATTTTGGAAGTTATCACCAATTGCAATGACTACTAGGTCTCTCTCTCTGAGGGAGGACTCTATGCATGAACAATAACCCCTAAACAAACTGAATAACCAGTAGTATGACAACACTTGAAAATTTGTTGTAAAATCAGTGCTATGCAAATTATTTGTTGTTACAATACAGATGACTTCATCATTAGAGCCAATATTTACTGTTCTTTATCAGGTACAAATAAAAAGCAGAATGTAAACAATACAACCACTCTTCTCTCCATCCTTTCCCTCCAGATTGCTACATAACCACAGTACCAATGGCACAGTAACTAATTTATCTAACTGCATTAGTAATTTTATCATTATTTTTTTCAAAATATTAAGAGCTACACTTTCTTATCCTCGGCCTTCATTTACTCTTTGGTTAATCAAGCTTGATTCAACATCACTCGGATTTTTAAAAGATGGGAAAAGAGAGTTCATTATTTTTTAAAGTGTCTTGATTTTTTGTAGTACTTAATGCTAGAAATGCAAGGCTAAATAATGTTAATCCTCTCAGACAAATTTGAAACCAGATACATTCAAACTTGGGAAAACTTATTCACCATTTTTTAACCAAGAACTTCCATTGTTTTCAATGGCAAAGAACAAATCAGCAAGATTGGTAACCAGTTTGGAGAAGCACTACTACCACCACACCAGCCCCTCACACCAGAGGAACCCCAAGGTTTCAAAAATAGAAATTTGAGCTGATTTTGTATTCAGTATCATGGGCAATCACACTACATGTACAAGCTTGGCAGCTAAAACAGTTATAATAAAAATCCATTTTCCATTAAAAGAGGATTCTTATCCATAGATACTTCTACCTATTCTGCCTAAGAGACTTTTTGCAAGTGCCCGATTAGAAAGATTAAATGGGTGCTCCGGAAAATTCATCGAAGATGATTGGGCAATTATGCCCAATGCATGAAGAAACAAGCCCCAAAAGACAATTTCTAAAACTACACATAGTTAGATTTATATATAATTACATATAGTGATATGTAATCACTACATATAATTGAAAAAAAAAATAGAACCAGATATTAATCCATTGTAAAAGAGTTCAGCAAACTAAGGCAAATTAAAAGTGAAGGGCCTACTGCTTTTAAATTATGCTCACTTCCAAGTTTACCCAGAATATCTATTTCAAAGCAAGTGTTCTAACTCCTAATGACCTACCTGCCTTCATGAAGTGTACTTGCCTGGAACAATGACAGCTAAGTAATACTTTGGAACTTCTGCCTAGACTTGAAACTCAGTCTGAATTCTACTTGAAGAGAAATCTATATAAATTGCAACGTAGGCAACCACTAACTGGTATGACTGAATGTCGTTTCTTTTCCCTTTTTTTTTTCTTTAATCTCTGATGCAGCCTTCTCTCCTCTTGCATAGGAATGAAATAAAAAAGTACTTGAGTACTTCCAGAAAACCAGGTTTCAACAATGTAGAGGCAGAGATATCCATGACTTTTTTCATAGTTTGCCCTGCATTTTCAATAGCTTTCAATGGTATTTAATTTTATTTCTAATAAATATAATTTACAATATAGTATAAAAAATTGACTTTAAAATTTCTTGCAATTATGGAAAAGGCACTTACTCAACAAAAGCACTCAGTAAAATTCCTCCATTGTTTACTGCTTTTTTAACAGCAATTTTTAGGTATTTCTGGTCAGAAAGGGATCATTCTGCAACCTAATCAACTGGAAGGATACAGGACACAAAACATCCCTTGGTAATTTCAATATTTGAGTCCAATACCTAAAAATCAGTCTGTAAAACAGTTGCAAACACTAGATATAATCCTCCTCTGTATCATTCTTAATGGCATTATCTGTCTATTAAAATGCAGTATTTTAAGGTATCATATTTTAATCCCAAAGACTTCCTATTCTGAACAGTTTAGTAAAGATATAATCAGAAATAGCCAATGTTCTCTATTAATGTAGGCATATTCACAGAGACTATAGACCACCTGGGAAAAAAATCATGTCTAACAAACATCTAAAAATTAGTTAGGTTTTTTATTAAGAGGGTACCTCAGCACAGCTGTTATTCAGGCATTTGGAAAGGACGTACCTTTATCTCCTGTCTTCATTATGGGGTTTTACTCAAAAAAAGCTAATTCCTCTACAAACTGACATGAAAATTAAAGGCCCCCTGTAATGCCTGATAGAAGAGCATCCTAAACCCTGCTTTAAATACAGTGGCAAGCATGGCCAGGGATTAACACCCCAGCCCCTCTAAGAACCACTGGCACTGCTCCTTCTGTAGAGCAGGGAACAGAGTACTTTGGCTCTTCTAGCAGTCTTGATGCACACAGGAAGGAATCTCCTTTTACTTTTGATTACCAGTAGACACATTCTTAGCTTACTGTATAGTCTATGTGTGATTCACTGTCTTTCCAGTCTAATAATTAATGCATATTCTACTATAACTGATTATGCAATCAGAGATGGCCTCAGGTCATATAGTAGTAATACAAACTGTTATTAGTAAGAAATTTGAAAAAGACTTGTTATGTAAACACTTAAGAACAAATCTAAGTAGTATTCTAAAATGTGCAATTCATCACTGCACTTTTGCCTCCCACCTCCAGCAGGCTACCTCAGCTATCAACACTACCTTAAAACACTGGATGCAAAGATGATAAAATACAGTAACTTCACTTATAAGCAATCTTGCTTCATTTCATATTAGGGACGAGAACACAAAGCTAATAGGGAGAAGAAGGTGATGTTATCATTTTATGATTCCATGATTATCATTATTACTTGGTGATAGTAACACAGTAGCACTTCAAGGCTAAAATGCACCTAAGATTTTCCAACACAATAATTTTTCATTAGAAATGTCAGTGCATTAAAGCTTAAGTGTTTTATAAGAAGCAATTGGTTTTGGCCAGTTTCCAGTTAATACAGGAGTTTTCTTCCCAGGTTGCTGTCAGCTTTCTTAACAGGCTCCACCAGAATCTGCATTTGTGTGGTCCAAGCTCTTAAATACAGTTCCCCAGGCAAACTGTTGTGAACCTAGGAACAGGCTTTCCCTATGCGTATGGTCCCAAACTGACAACGTGGTTCAACCATGTCCAGCCAGAAGACAGGATCCAGAAAGAGCAGCACGAAACACCCAAAGCCATTTTCTCAGAAGAATCACCTATTCAAGTTCAGGAAGACAGAAAAATATTCCAATTTTCTGCTTTCCTTTGTCTCACAGGAAATTTCAGTAGCTAATTTTCCTCCATTGTCACCAAAAATCTTTGGAAATCTTTTTCCTATGTAATGGAGATTCCGCATTTCAGTCAGTTAACTGCAAACCAGCTTCACAACAAAACACTAGTATGACACTTTCTACAGAAATGCTTGGCCAAAACCTGAAAACTTCATTAGGGTTTTACATTGAAAAAAGACGTTTGAGATGATCTGTTCTCACGCAAGTATTCCAGGCAAACCTGATCCAACTTTTCCATTTTAAACAGGCTTGATGCTTCTGAAACAAAATACAATGCTATTTATACCAGAAACAAGACAAGTATGAACCAGGTACTAAGACACCACATCCATGTAAAGTCTAACTTACCCTAAACCCAGGTAAAGCTGTAAGTGGAAAGCCTTCAGGAAATGCCAATATATGGAAGCAACACTGCCCCAATCTGGGTTGACAAGACCACACTTTAGGGGATATTACTACAAGGTAGAGAGAATTTGTGTAGCAGAAAGAAAGGACAGCTTGAGGATCTTCCTTAAGCAAGAAATGTAAAAGAAGGATTTTTAGAAGGAGATTGGAAGTAACAGAAAGACAGATGATAATGTGCCAAAGACATGGTAAAAGAGTAAACCAAAATTATCAACACAGAAATAGCAAAATCAAAAGAGAAATATATAGGAAAGTAAAACTTCCAGAAAATTTTTCTGTAAAGGAGCAACAATTTAAAAATTACAGAAAAAAACCACCTTCCAGCAAATCTTAACATAAAAAAAATTTACAAAAGTCTCCAAACACATAATGTTATCCTAAAATCTGCTCCATCTTGCTTTATTTTATTAGCTTGCATAAAATGGAAATATATTTTCAATCTTCTGAAGTTCTGACATCTCATATTGTCAACAGGGCTGTAGCACCAGTTTGCTTGCAGAGTGGCAGCCATTATGCCCCCTTAAAATCTGAAAGCAAATGTGTGTCTAAATAGGGGGTAGAGGAGTATTTATTTTTATTTCTTCCAATTGGGTGAAAGTGAGGCTTTTCTCCAGGAAGATGTGTCCTTAGTCACCATGAGAGTACCAGAAAGGGTACCTGAACACAAAGGTATGGTGAAGAAGGGAGACAGGTTGGCAGCTTCAAAATGTTTTAAAGAATAAGAAAAAAAATACAGCTTGTTCAGGTGATACCAGAAGATTAAATGCAGGCAAATGTTTAACAATGGAGAGAGAATGTAAGGAGAGGCACTTCAAAGTAGAAACAGAGAAAATTATGCAGAAAAAAAAGTATCAGGAAAAGTTGTAGACCAGAAAAGACCAAGAAGAAAAATCAGGAACCCTGCCAAGAGAGAAAACTGTTAACTAAATTGATCTTGAACCTATTCCAAAGGCACAGAAGAATGGATGATGTAGAGTCATTACCGAAGAACAAGAAGAGATATATGTTCATCTTTTACCCCTGCTCTTCCAAATTCCAATAGCCTCCAAAGTATGCTTGACTTTTTTAAACTCCAACATTTCTCACAGTTCTTCTATTCCCATCCCAGCCACAAGCAAAAAATATTGAAACAAATAAATCCAAGAAAACGCAAAAAATTCAAACTTACACATTTAATCTTAATCACTGTTCCTCTGGTCAGCTTTTTCCTTTTTTTTTTTTTTAAGTGACATTTTAAAAAATACCAAACATTAGTTCAGCGTCACAGTACAATCCCAACAATATTTTGAAGGGTATTATTTCTGTATGTGCTGTTTTAATAGGAAATGGATAGCAAGAAAGATAAAATCACTTAGGTAGAGCATCAAAGATCCCTTTGGTACCTTCTCTGCCTAAAGCTATCTGCATTTTCTTTACAATTCAGATTCTCAATCTTTAAAAGCGTGTACCAAAGCAAGCTGAATATTTTCTGGCACTGTCAGTATGCGGCTGCATCACAGAGAAGAGAATGCCTGTCTTCCTTTATCATCCCTCCTCACTCATTCCTCAACTGCAGGCTGATTGTTATGGCATTCTCCAAGATTAGGAACAACCTGATTATTCAGTTAGAAGACAATGTTGCATGAATCAGAATTTCCCAAATTGTGTGTTGCCTAAACTGAAAAGAGCATCTCCATAATGGTTTATTGTTGAAAGGTATATGCATTAATTTTATCTTGTGGGTTCTTAGCCGTATGCCCCTTCTCTAATTCAGGCGCTACAATTATTTACTATGGGGCTGCTTTTTTTAATACAGAAATTGAAGTTTCAGAGGACTGAGGTGTCTAAAATTGCAAATAGTAGATATCATGACCTGTGCCCTTGGTAGAAGTGACTATGGACTGCAGTGACAAGAGAAGAGGAAAAGGGAAACATCTGTTTAAAAGGAGCAGAAGTATTTTGTTAACCAAAGGATCTACCAACCAAGTCACAGTCTCTGAGTCTAGACCCACACAAACTGAGTAACACAAAAAAACAGTTTAAAGAGAAAAGAAAACTAAAACAGCCAGATAGGGACAAGGATATTAGAAATGGTAGAAGTTCAGAGGCATTCACATTTATTAAGGTTTCAGTCCCCTTCCAGTTCTCAGAGCAGACATTTGCAAAATTGAGCTTTCTTACCCATTTCAAAGTAAGTGTGGTCTTCCCAAAAATACTTTTGTCTCATTTAGTGGAAGCAAAATATTTATATTAGTCTTTCAACCTGAATTGTTATTTTATTGACAAATACAATTTTTTCAAAAGAGAAGTGTTCATGGTCTCGGGTGTTTTAAACCAGTGCCTTCTGTTTATACTGCATACTATCACACTGTTCCCCTGTAGTTGCATGCTTGGAAGGAAGAGGTCAAGGATGATCCCAATCTCATTTCAATCAAGTGCTATTGTATAACATGAAATAACATGAGACTTGCAAGTGTGGACTCAGTCAAGAGTTCTGAACAAGATACAATTAATAAATGAAATTGAATGTACTTCACATGTTTTAAAGTCCATAAGAACAACAGTGCAACATCCTGTCAAACAGACCAACCACTGAAACATAAACAGTGACCAAAGAGAAGGATGAGTCTTACATTTTACTGGAATAAGAAGTTGGGCTTTACAGATGACCCTTGCCTCATACAGATACAATTGCTCAACGAAAGAAGTGAAAACTTGTATTCTAATTCAGTGTGGAGAGAACCTTTTCTGTATAAAGAAGAAACAAAAATCTTGAGGAGAAAACTAAACCTGGATGGATTCTATGAGTTTTCAGTGTGAAGAGAAAACTGCAAATGATAATACTTTCCACCAAAAAGGAATGAAGACAACTTAAAACCTAATGATCAGCTTCGAGGAAAACTTCTATGTAAGAAGGTCCCAGTTCTTCAATAGAAGTTTCTAAGTATCTTTTAAAAACAAAAATGCAACCAAAGGCATAATATATGTATAAAAACTGAAAACATGACTGCTAGGTTATCAGAAAACTGCAAGTTCAATGAATGAGAGAATGCAGAACAGGATGAGAAGAAACTTTCCTATGCAATCTTAAATCACTTAAATACAATTTACTCATTTCTTCAGTTAAGGTATTTTACAAACAGGTTGTAATTGTGCTATCCTCTTAGCATATCATGTAGCTCACAGAGTCCTAAATGGAGCAGGGAAAAAATTTTGACAGACTTTAGAAGCGAGGGAAAGGAAACTTCCCAGAAATTAGGAGCAGAACAATGCCTGCCACAATGCATGCCAGTCCACTGACTGAAAACAAGCCTGGAAGCAAGGAAGCTTCTGCTTTTGAGTTTCTTATATATTTAAGTATTTTATTATTATTTTTCACATGCTATATTGCTTTGATCAAATATGGAAGTCTAATACCAGAAAGACTTCTTATGTTTCTGCGAATTTGACTCATGCTTAAGTCTGAAGTAGGTTAACTACTAATATAGAAAAGATAAACAGCAGGCTACTCTAATATAGACTGCTAACATGCAGTACATGACACTATCTACAGCACTGGCTAATGCACGCTTTAAGACTGGAGAGTGCATATTTCAAAATACTGAACTATATTACTTTACATTTCTACTGCAGCAATGGCCAAGGAATGAGTAGTTCCTATTCTGTACTGCACTACACCCATATTATATAATGTGACAAACCTTCTCTTCAGTTTGTATTTCTCAGGAATATTCTCCCAGCCAAAATTCTGACAGCCTAGCAAAATAATTACTGAGAACATGAATATTCCAAGGCTGGAATGACACAGATATAACCATATTAGGAGCAAATGATAATAAAGCAACTCTGAGAATATCCACCAACTGATGGAGCAGCAACTATGAGGAGAAAGAAGAAATGAATAGACTGAACAAAACTTCCCAGTGAAACACCCAATCATCTTATGAATACAAAAATTTAGCCCATGAAACCGTTTCCTATTGATGAAATAGTCGTATGCTGCCAATTATATGTGGCACTCCCTCATTTTATGTTAGAGAAGTTGTTGCATAGGTTTCCAGCTTCCTCATCTGCCAGGACCAAAGTGTGTGTGCGTGTGTGTGTGCATGCACATTTGTTATAAATCTTTTTATTGTCACTTCAAAAATGGAAAAAAATTCACCGTTGCAGAATCAAGAAGTAAAAAATTATGAAACATCACACACCCATGAGACATTTTTGTTTAATTTCCTCCCAGCAGGTTTCAACATACAATCTTTAATACAGTAGGATTAAAATCTGATTTTCCAGCTTATTTGAAGTAGAAGATATACAAAGGAAAGCAGGAAATTCTGCATTTGCCACTTTCAGATTCTCAGCTGCCTGAATATGCAACTCATACAATAAATTTAATATTATATATACTCAAACAGTTTTCTGGAGGGACTAACTTTTAAAAGAGTGTCAAGAGTGACCATATGACACGAAATTGGATGCTCTGGAAAAACAGCATGGGTCACGAAGCTCTCAAAACAACTAAAATAGATGTGGGGAGAAGTAGATTTTTTTTCTATTTTTTCCAATTTCAAATAAGCCCTCTCCTCTCTTTGTGCAGTTACAAAAACCAGTATCACTAAAATTCAAAGAAATATTTTCAAGCATTTATCATATGTTTTATCACTTTTTCTTAGGTGATGAAACTGTGTATTTTCAAGCTCATGAGATAAGCATTCAGGGAAATACACAAAGTATTGACAACTGGAAAGTTTTATACTATAAAACTTAATTGCCAAAGCCCTCCTGTTCCACAAAAGTTAGTTAACGCAATAGCATCTTTCCATTTTGAGAAACAGGGTACTTGATGTCAAGATATTAAAACCATCTCAGAACTAATAGCACAGATTTAGTATTAAAAAGAAGATCTAAGTCTCAGGGTAAATCTTCCTTTGAAAGCATTTATTGATCTTTCCTTCACAGCACTGTTCACCATTTCTGTAAAGCAATACATTTGAGAATGGTGATGTAAGCAATGAATAAGTCACAATGACAAGTGGGTAATAAATAAAGACTGACAGAGTTTCAGAGAACACAGGACTGGTCTCCAAAGGATAAGGCTAATCCTGAAGGTGGCCAAAAGGGTTGCTATAGCACAAAACCACCCAAATTACTGGAAATCTGTAATGGTCTAAAGAGAGTTAAGGCATGTGAAAGAAAAAAAAATACTGGACAAACTGTAGCAGAATGAAGCATGATTATATGAACATGAAAGTTTAATAAATTAATCCCAGTAATTATAAATCATCAGTAACTAGCTTTGTAAAATCACAAACATTGTAATTTAAACTCAGGTTCTACAAAATATTATATATCTATACAGATTAATCCTGATACATTGGCTAAGGAACAAAGAAGTTGGAAAAAGCCAAGACAACAAAGCCAGTTAGTTTAATCTACCTGCTGGATGACATATTCTGTAATAAACTGTGCCGTCATGAAATACAATGGTATCACTGTTCTAGATACCAAAAGTACACCACAAAGAAAAAAAAAAGGCCAGAATCCATCTACTTATCAAGTCACTGTATAAAAAAACCCAACTGAACAAAAGAAAAAAAAAGGGGAGTTGTAGATAATATACAACACAGCAAAGCAAAATGCCTAAGGAATGTAGAACAAACAGCTCTGTAAGACAGTATTTCGAAGGATAAGTGTTAATTTCTTTTCAGTCCCTAACTCCTTGGTATCTACTGGCACTTCACAGTAATTTTATCTGTATTTCTGAAGGATATTATCTATATTTCTGGTAGCTATAAAAACAGGCCATCAAGTAACCAAGTAAAGCCTAAATACTAATGTCTTCCTTTAAAAATATTATGTCATCTAAGATTCTCTCTCATATGATCAAGTTCGAGAGAAAAAAAGAATGTCTTAAGAAAGTAAAATTTAAAAAAGTCTTTAAAAAATACCCTAAAAAAAGGAAGTCTTAAAACTTAAATATAACCATAAAGGCATAATAATAAGACCTAGGGTCATTAAAAAGAGTCTCATAAATGTCTCCAGCAAGGAAAGTCAATATTTCTTTTGCTATGTCAAATAATGTTCCATTTTAGATTGAAGCAGTTGTTTTTCCTCATGTAACTAGTGTTATTGTGTAGGCAACTGTTAACCAAGTAAATTGGAATATATACTTATTATTTTATGTATAAAATATATACTCAACATTCAGTTTTCACATTTTTTGCTATTTTAGAGTTAAATACTAAAAATTAAAATTAAGACAATCATCGGAAATACTCTTAACTACTCTGCATCACCTTAGATTTTGTGAAAGAACATTTGAAATTAATTTAATGATCTTTTCAAGCAAGTTATTTGAAAACAACTACTTTCAACTATAGATTTTCCTTAAACACATACTCTCTTTCATAAAAGACTTCAGACACAGATCACATAATCCAACTAAATGAAAAGAAGCTTCGTACTTCAGGGGTAAAGTCACTGACATTTTAAGTAAAAACATAAAAGTATGTGGACTAAACATGGTATTTCCTATGAGCATCTGCAGTAGCTGCTCTGTTACTTCTTTGCCCAGTTTTGCTAAGTTATGCCAGTTCTCAGTAGACAGAAAAGCTGAAATTCATTGCCTCCAACATTGTAATCTATATTCATCACTATTTTAATTATGCTGAATCTTAACTGGCAAGTGTAATTGCAACAAAATACACCTTATTCATTTTTCCAAATGAACAACATCTTATCTATCTCAAAGGTTACAGTTTAAAATTAAAACCTTCTATCACTGCTAACCAGATCACACTTGTAACAAATCACAAAATTATTTTTTAATTAAAATATTATTTTAATGAAGAATTCCTATTCTAAGCAAAATTCCCACTGATCTGTAAGACACATTTATTTTAAAAGAGTAAACTGTGATGAAGTTCCATTAAAAATATTAAAATGTTCTCCAAAGTACCTATTTACTTTAAAGTAGAAATTTATACCACCTTTTTTTTCCTAATACTCATTTCTACCCTTCCTTCATGAAGTAAACTTTAAAGATCACTTTAAAAATTGTAACAATCCATGGTTTGGCTATACTGTTTAAAAAAAAAAAAAATACTTGTTTTACCATAAGAACCCTCTGATGAATCAAGAGGCTCATTAAAAAAAATTACTTCCACCCTGCCCCAATATTTAAGATTAACAATAATTATGCAACTGGTGCAAGAATTAAGCTTGATTTAAATTTTCTGTTAAATTTAGAGTGAAAGAAAGTAATTTTAACCAAATTATCTTTATCGTAAAATTATTTGACCACATTACTTTTCTGCCCGTAGAATAATAGTTGCTTTACCCAAATAACATGGGTGAGCTTTCTACTTCTGTCATTTCATTTTATTACTGGATACAATATAGTAAATATTAAATATGTGGTATTTTCTGGATTAGTCAGTGCACATTACACCATAATAGTTGCCTCCTCCAGTAACATTTCAGTATAAAAAAATCTCATGGTAAAAAGTTGACATATGACTAGAGGATAGTGATTACCCATAAAATAGAAAAAAATTAAAGCTTCTACACAGTGAACTTCTGAAGCATCTCACCTCCTAATTTAATATTAAATTAGTCCTCCTCACCATTTATTACCATATCTCAAATATTGCAAGTGGTTTGTGATGTATTATTTACTCCACCAAAATTCTTATCACTTGTTACGCAGAAAGAAATGGTCTTCAAAAGCAGAAAGCTGGTGCATTTATCCATCTACTGTTCCAAAGGAACTAAGGCACATGGTCAGTCACGTGCTTTACACAAATCATTAGAGATACAGGAATGTTTTGAATAGCCATCTATGGTTACATCATTAACTATAATTTACTGCAATGACTGATGAATTTCATCTCATGGAAGTGCATTAAGAGTGTGTTCTACATGTACATTAACACTCCCCATCATAAAGTAAGCCATTTAACTTTTCACAGGGTGACTTTTATGATGCTGTTACAGAAGCAACTAATTGTAGTTAAAGCATTTATTTTTTAAAAGGTCATTCTTTTTTATTGTCGTTTATAATATTTAAATGGCAGCTCATGAGTGTGAATGTGCACATATGTGAATGCAGGGAACATGTGTGTTCAATACTGAACCTGTCCAACAAGTTCTGTAGAAAACACAGACTAAAGAGTTATTTGCATATTAAGCTACAATGAGTTAAATGAGAAATCTAAATTGTAAATGAGTTTTGGGGACAAATCAATGCTAATGAATAACAATTACTTCAGTCGCTGTGTGAATTAAAATAACATCATTAATAAAGCTTAGGTGCTCTGCTGGCAAGCATGTCTTCAGTCCCTGGCAGATCATGTAAGATCTAAATTAGGAGAAGCAGCAAGCACAAAGGAAGTAAGTTTAAAATTATTTTGTTTTGAAGCTCCACTTCAAACAAAAGCTTCAGGAAAGCCTAGAAAACTCAGAAAATCCCATCCAGTCATTTTAACGACTGCCTTGAATGAATGCCTGATAAAATTTTAGATTTGCACTACATAATGACAGGAGATCTTATAAACCTAAAAGATGACTCAGAACAGCCTCTTTTGTTCCCTTTCTTGCATATGAAACAGTCAGGGAAAAATCAAAATCTTTCCTTAAGAAAAAAGGGGCTTTTCTTTGAGCTAAAAATAAGTCTAAACATCCTGTTCTTCACCTAAAGGCTCAAAAGCAGCTGCAGGTAGTAACCATGTAGCGAGAAACTACAGAGGGCACTGTTGTATCAGTTTTTAACACTTACAATGGTGATAGGGCCCAAGTACGGAAGATTGTCAGGAAAATAAATAACTGACTAAAGAAAGAATCCAGAGTTAGGAGAGCATGCAAATGCACTAAACCTAAAACAATAATAAGGCAAAAACATTGAAGCTGTACTTCTGAAGGAAAATGGACTGAAAGAAAAGTTCATGTAACAGACTGTCAGGCTGATAGGAATACTGCAGTGCACACATTTGGCATTTTCCTTTGTAGTGTTTCTGTGGAAAAGGTAACTAACCATCGTCTGCCTTATCCTTTGCAAACAGCCACCTATTACTGGAATCCCACTCATAATCAATATGAAAATGAGTGATGAGTATTATGGAATTCTTCCACAGGCAGAATTTATCAACAGAAAGAATATCTTCACACTATACAGTCCTTTCACAGTGTAAAAGGCCAGTTCCGTTTTATTCCTTTTCATGACACTTACAAATCAATCATTTCTATTTTGAAAGCAGTAACACTGGTATAACATAAACCAAATTAAATCCCACCCTTTCCAGAAGAACTACCTTTAAATACAATGCTCAAAACCAGCAAGTGTCCAGCTGAAAATAATGTAACATTGAAATTGCTGTATATTTGACATTCATATGAAAGGGGAAAGTATGTTAAATAAGTCAGCGTAAATACCTCAGTAAATCTATGCAAAATGATTTTTACACAACAAATGGGCTTCAGAGATACAAGTATTTATGAAAACAAATTTGATAAATGTTTTACTGTTAATTTATATAGAAGTTTGCCTGTCTTTGATCTTATTTTATTAGAAATAACCCCAATTACATTTTTTAAGCACTAACACATTTTGAAATGTGTTTTAGCACTTCCTAATGAGAATTACAAACAATATAAAACAGCCAGCTACCTAAGTACAGAATAATTAATGGGTTTTGTATTTTTCATTTTTATATTATAAAAGCATTAAGATACCAACAAAGAAACAGAAGTACTGAAGTAAGATATGGATAGTATCAAACATTTAATGAAACTTTAGAGAAGAAAGGTGTTACTTTTTTTCCACATTGTGGCAGCCAAACCCACAAGCAGCATATTTTGCAGTACCACAGCAAAAAAACCCAGGACTTTTATGAACACTGACTCAAACTCACATTTAAAGAGTACTATATGGAAGGTAATCTGAAATTACATTAGACAACGATTTCATAATAAAACAAAGAATAAATGTTAACAGAAAAGATGCTCAAGCAAATGAAACATATCAGAAAATTGTCTAAAGCTATGTGAATGAATGAACAAAACAAACAAAATCAAAACCACAGACGGTGCCTGTGGATACTCATTCACATCCACATCCATAAGAACTGTGATGGTAACTGTGAAAGAATTGTGTCTCTAAGCATGCAAAGACAGATGTACTACGTGAAAGGAAACTGCCACAGAAAAGGAAAATCTAATGTTTTTTAGAAATTGCAAAACCAGACAACACAAATATATTGACTAAGCAAGACCCCAGTTCCCTGCCAGACACTGAAACCTAGAATTCCTAAGTGATTTAAGAAATTTTTTCAAGGAACTTACTAATAAAAGATAAATTAAAACAAAAACTAATGTTCATGTCAGAAATGGGTTTCATCCACGTTTTGCCACTTCTGCCTTCCAAACAGACCCTGTATGTGCAATGCTAAGTGGAAAAATTTGCTAAATTTTAAATTCATATATATTGTCTTTAGCCTAATTCTGTTCCTAAACCAGAATTATTTTAAAACTGCTTAACGTTCTACCAGTCTAGTAATCTCTTCATTAGCATTGTTTCTAGCAGTCTAGACTAAAACAAAGTTTCATCTTATTGTTTCCAGCTGTTGATAAAAATTTCACTAGTATTACTTTTATACACTTTTTTAATTGTATATGATTGCAGGCAGACAGGCAATTTGCATACATGTAAAAAAACCTAACAGTCTGTTAGATACACAGTATTGATAAAAAAATGCATAAATGTATATTAACCTACTGTATATACTCTATGACACTAGGCTAAAACAGGTGAAGTTCTCAAGCTATAAAACATGTTTGTTCCATGTAAAACTTAACTGCATTTGAAGGCAGAAATTTGCAGTGCATTCCTAGAGACATGCAATTGGATCCAAAATGGAGCTTCTTCGGAGACTGTTGCATCTATGCACACCACTTAAATACAATTCAAATGATGAAAAAAGTTTTGATAATGTTTACAGAATTGACTTAAACATCTTAATTCATTTTTCCATTTAACTACAATAATGAATGCCAAAATGTTACTAGATAACTCTCTAAATATTCAAGATATTTAACGAGATATTTAAGGTTCCTTTCTGCCTATGCAATAGAACACATTAAAACCAATTTTACTACCGTAATTTATTCAAAGCTTGATTATGAGCAATAGCTACAAGAAGAGATACAGCATTGTTGATTCATATACAAGCATTTCACTTAACTGCATTGGATAATAGCTGTGCTCCTAAAGGAGTATAAAAGCAAAGTGATTAGAAGTCATTACTGTTAATTAGCATTCACTTTACAGTTATAGGGATGAACCTTTTCTGTGCTGAACAAATGGAAAGCTTTTATCTGAAAGTCCATCAAACCTGGTCAAGGTAAAATAAATAAAATGTCAGTGACAAGTAAGTTGAATTCAAAACAACAATAACAGAAAAGGCAAAACAAAATCTAAGGATGTATCATCATCCAATTAGTGAGATTTGGTTTTTAAACAGGAAAAGGTCTGAAGGGAATGAGTAAAACTGGAAACTCATACTTCACATTCTGCAATCTCACTGATAAAAGGAGGAAATGTGTGTTTATCAAACTTGCTGTGAGTGCACGGTTCATTTGGCGTCCTGTAAACAATGCCTGGCTGCCCATTCCCAAATGTATGTGAGAATCTTGCAACGCAGAACATCATATTCAGCAGGCAAGGTCACACTAGAGATGCCCTGGAAATGGGAAATTAGGAAAACCTGGCAATCAGAGGTTTCAAGCTGACCAGAACAAGCCCTCAGGGTTGCTTACCATCTTTCACCACCAGCCTGACTGTCTCTGCTTATTCAATATTAACACAGGACAGGCAGTGAGTGAAAACAACTCCACGCACCTAACAGGGAGAAATAAGCGACTTTTTTGTTTACATAAAGCTCAACATTTCTCACAGTAAGAAACTACCTCAAAGATATTGCTGAAGATCCCCTTCTGAAAAGAAAAAAAAACAAAAACCCAATGAAAAAACGCCCTGACCCTGCCTGAACAGTTCAGATGAGACACACAGAACTCCAGGCATCCTGTTGATTAAAAAATTTCCTTGTTCCCATCTCATTTTGAAATTCATACAAAACCCATCCCCCAAAAACTCAACAAACCCTGTGTTTTGAATGAAACAACATATATCATTAATTTTACACTGCTTAAAACACTGCCAACTATGCAATTACTTCTTACCCTCTTCCCTTCATTCACACTTTTATTCACTGCTAATGACAATGGTCATCCCCTAGGTGAAGAAAGCTATGGAATACCAATCCAGAATTAATTAAAAGAAAAAACAACAAGTTGATTAAAAATGTAATCATTTAACACGATGAGGGCAAAGGGACAATCCAAATCCTTGCAGATAAAAATTTACTCATTATAAAAGGTGGAGGAACTAAGCATATGAAAAAACACAGCAAATATCTTCTCTCTCAAAAAAAAAATCTTATTTTATCAAGAAGCACAGTTATTTATTTCTTGTCAGTGTAGGCAACCATTTCATACAATTTCTAAAAGTTCCCATTTAACTTCCACATCTAAAAACAAAAGGAGCTGTGCTAGGAGATATGCTCTCCAAATGTTCATCAAATCTACATGACGAGTAAAGGACCCAGTCAAAAACTTCCATTTCCCTCTTCCGGTTTCCCTCAACTGGGCATTGAAGATTTTTTACAATTTTTTTTCAATACTCATGGTGTAATTTCACTTGCCATATAAAAATTCTGTATTTCAACTGTTGAATTACATATAAAGGTAATCTATTAATATATCAAGGGCATGGTATTCTTGATTTGCAATAATCACAATGTAGGCAGAAAAATTATGGAGGAGTGATTTATTTTGGAAATTCAGTATAAAGAAAAATATCTCTTGCTATAATTTAATCTTTCTCCAAAATGTTGAGAAATACAACTCTGAGAAATTAATCTATATATCTACAGATAATTCTGGAAAATACCAGATTTTCTTCAATGAAAACATGTGAAATTACTACAACAAAACTCTTTTGCACACTTCTGAACTCTCTGAATCCCCTGTGAGAGGGGGAAGCTACCTACTTTGTATGAACTCACAAACTACAAAAGTAATTTGGTGAAGAGCATGCTGAGGACCTCAGATTACAGATTCTTCAAGTACATCAGGATTCTAAAACTAATAATTATTTGGCTACTTTAAGATTCCTAAGAAATTCTGCAAACCTTATTTGTATGAGTTAAGAGTACACTACTAGTCTTTATCATGTACATGCTACAACTGAAGCCACGTACACCAGACATCTAAAAACCAAGTGATTATTCCTATATACTTTACAGTTTCTTTTACACGCATCTTGTAACAGCAGACAATGAAGCAATGCTGTGATAGAATACTACATTACATTTATTCATGTATTTTTTGTGGTAGGAACACCTAAACCTTTGTCTGTACAAAAGCCACAGAAAGTCAGCAATCACATTGAATCTGAGAACTCTTTTCACCCGTTGGCCACAGCAGCTGAATTGTGGAGAAGGGTGAAAGACTGTTTCCTTAGCATGGAAGACTATTAGCAATATCAAGCAACTGAATGCTTTATGTTCCTTGAGGGAATTAATCCCTATCTGAAGGCCACAGAATAACATTATATTTCACCCTTTCATCTCAAACACTGAAGAACTGTTTTCTGAAGAAATCTTAGGGTGTTTCACTGAGTATCAATAGGATCCAAGTTACTTCTATTCCACCTGAACCCACAAAGCTCAAGTACTTTGTCTAAGATAAAATATCTTATGTAACAGTTAAAATGGCATTGTTACTGCAATTTTAACTCTCAGACGGATACTTTCTGTCTTCAGTGAACTTCAGACTGGGACCATTTAAAAAATCATGACCCTGTTTTAAAAAAGTGATTACTAAACACAGGAATCACACTGTATTATTAAGCTCTTTATTTCTGTAATGAAAAAATTATTACTTATTCTTAGTGACTGACTGTTATAACATCCCTGTTCCAGAATGCAATGATATTTTAGAAAAGAAATCATCTTTCTCTCCCTTCCACATTACTGATAAAATAAAACAGTGCCATAAGCAAAGGCTATTATTCAAATGTTTCACACAACCAATATATCCAACATTAATATTTATTTTTCAGCTGATGATCAATGGATGATTTCATAATTAATATTTCTTCAGTCCTGAGAGCCAATATATAAATTTATTTCAAGTGAACTCCATTTTTTTGAAAGCTTGCCAGTTCTAAATCCACGAAGGGCACAACAAAAAGGACTCTGACAGAAACAACAAGTTGAAACTGAAAATCCACCAAAAATCCATTTGCATGATTTACAGTAAACATGAGGAAATATAAAAAAACTACACAAAGAATCCATTTTTTAAATAGTAATTTTTAAAAAATCAAGTAATTAAGCATGTCATTGAAAAATATGAAAAAAAAAAACAACCTAGAAGAAAAACATTTTTACCTAGTTCAAGAATTCTGCAAGTTACTTCAGCAATGGAAACTTACCAATCAAAGGCAAAGACTTATGGAGTAGAGGAGATAAGGCAAGAAATTTGAAAGAGGACAGAACTGTCTACTGAAAATAAAGTATCTTGCATTGATCTGTTTAGTCTGGAAGCTGCTACAGCCACTGCCCTGAACAAAAGTTTAGCCATAGTTCCATGAGATACAGAAAACAATCCAACATTCAACCCATCTAATACCACTTCTGTATGTGCTTGCATAAAACACCACTGTATTATTTGAACAAGATCATAATTACATTGAAAAAGGGAGAAAACAGTTAAATACTGCCTAAATTGAGATGTCGTAGGAAAGTTTCACAAAAATGCCTTTATGCTCCAGTCTTTCCTGCCACTAGAGGAAAAGAAATACAGTTTCCCACCACATTTCAAAGACAGCACCATTATAAAAACCCTGAAAGATAATTCAGGTAACTAAGAAACTCTAGTGCTTACAGGCTTGGCTAGGAAAATTTCCAATAGGGACAGGAACAAACAAGGATATCAGTATTCCTTATTCAGTAACATTGAGAGGAGATTAAATTATTCTTTAGAGTTCAGGATTTACACGTCTCTTGAAGTAAATATTCTACTATCAGGTGAACACTGCATAGTAAGATACATTTAGACATCATATAAGTACTCTGATATGTTTCACAATATATACTGAATACAGATCCTAAAACATGGCATTAGGCAACTAGAAAATAGATATAAATTTCCTTTATACCTATCAATCACCTGGGTTTGTGACAATAAAATTAATAGGTTTACAGTCATTGACAGCACCACTCACTGAGTCACATGAACTAGAAGAGGACTGTTGTCCTGGGTTTTCCAGAACTATGAGGGAATATTTCATTTTTTAGAAATCTTGTTCTCAAAATACTGTTTTTAAAAACATTGTATATGTCCAAATTCATACAGTTTTTTTAAGAAGTATTTTGTTTTAATTTTTTACTAAATAAGTACTTGCAATAGAAGCATTCTTTTACAAGGTAAAGTAAGGTACACCGTGTGATTTTGATTTGGACACACCTTTCCTGTAGTCTTGGCCCCAAACCATTTGACAGAAAAAAAGAGCTATGTTATTTGACCAGTGTTTTAAAATTACAATCACTCAAAGATGGTTTTGACAAGGCTTCCACACAATTCATCCCCTCCCTTCAGGAGAAGGCAAATGGACTTCTCTGTTTAAAACTATTAACGTCTGAGGAAAAAAGCTCCTAAAGCAAAATCCTCAGTGATTAAGACTTAAATAGTAAAGCTACTAAACAGCAGTTATTAAAAAATGTGAAAAAATAAAACCAGGAAGCTTTCAAAGTTACTGCTAACACACAGAAGAAAAATGTTAGTTCTCTTCTTAAAACTAAAATACCACAGTTGCTGTAGTTTATTTCCCCTCATAATTTTGCAATTATTCATCAAAATACACAAGACATTTACTGAAATTTTTGTATCAGAATTTCATAGCTAGGTTTGACTGTAAAGACATCGTTGTACAAAGTCTAACATAAAGGCAGTATACTGTTAATATTTATGTCTTAAGATATCATATAGTGGAATTAATATTTCTATACAGGAAAGAAATAGTTATTTAGTTCCAGACAACATGATAACATCTCTTTCAGCTATAGTTATAATTACCATGTACAAACTTCCAAAGCAGAAGCTGTCAAGATTTAACACTAGCATTAATTTATGTAAGGGATCCATTCCTCCAAAGACAGCAAGAATCGTAAAGGAAGTATCATCTTAATTGCCACTAATTTGCCCATTTTTAATTAAATTGATCAGTAATTTATTACCTTACCCAGCAGCAGAAAGCTGTTAGTATGCAGCTTTAAGAGACAGCAGATATCAGTCCTTCTAATTTCTAATACTATCATGGTTCAAAAATAATTTAAAACTGCTGTATCATATTTCTTTCAATTCCTGTACTGCAGGATATGCACATTCCATTTAAAACCTCTGTGAAGCACTCTAGAGCATAATCATAGAATCATTTAGGTTGCAAAAGACCCTTGAAATCATCAATTCCAACCATTAACCTAATAACTGCCAAGTCCACCACTAAACCCTAGGCACGCAGTCTACACAACTTTCAAATACCTCCAGAGACAGTGACTCAACCATTTCCCTGAGCAGCCTGTTCCAAAGCTTGATAAGCCTTTCAGCAAAGAAACGTTTCCTAATACCCAACGTAAACCTCCCCAGCACAACTCGAGGCTGTGCCACCTACATGCACTGTTCTCCTCTTCCATAGTCTCATACTCCAACATAGGTGTATGATCTTGATTACTTTATAGGAACAGGATTTTCTTGCCAAAGTGTTTAGAAGATGCAACATTTGACTCCAAAATGGTTCAGGAAGCACACTGCATTCAAACCACATTCTTAGGTCTTATCTGCAATTTGATTTTTTTTTTTTAACGGAATACAAAATAGAGCCTGAAGTATTTAGGTTCACGAATCTCAATTCTCATTTTAATGAAGGAAAGCAAACTAAAAAATGTTCAATACCTGACTTGAAGGCTACAAACACCTTTACCTGAAGTTTCAGAAAGTAGCCTATACCAGTTTGATCAATAAAATTACATATTTACTTTCTTTAAAATAACAGTTATGATTTTCTGAACATTGTACTGGTTTTAGTACTGTACACTGCAGTAATCAACACAATTAGCTGGAATGAACATAGCGTATCACTCAAACATTGTGAAAAACCTCTAGAGCCAACGGGAGGTTTTCTATTTTTTTCAATGAGATCTGATTTAATATTGGTAGAAAATAAAGTACTATATGAAAGATTTTGAAAAAGAACAGAGAATAAATTTCAAGTGATTTAGAAGGTGGGCTCATCGTCTCCCTTTAATTGATTTTATAGCTAAAAAGGATTGATTGATATACATTATTGCTACTCTGTCATATATTAGAATATAATCACAGGGCTACCAGAATCTATCGTTGTAAAACATTCTGTAATACCTGGCAAATTATCTGGAACACACAAACAAATAACAGATTCTGGTTTACACATCATAAGTGTACTCAGATAGAGATGTCTAGACATTACTTTCCATACATTGATAAATGCACAAAATACAAAAGATTTCTCATTACAGTAATCAAGCGATACATTATTTCAAATGCAAAATAACCTAAATATTCTATTTATAGATGATAGCCACAATTACATTTTTTGTCGTACATGCCAAGCACAAGGTGTTTTTATTAAATAGGAAAAAGGTTTTGGCTTGAAATGAGGATAAGTGTGATTTACATCAGGGAAGAAGAATATAAGTTATGCTATATATTTACAGGGCAAGAAAGAAGAAAAGAATAGAAATAAAAGTGTTCCATTTCTTTCTTAAAGCTTTCCTTAAATACCTAAGTGGATCATTTACTTAAATTCCTAAATGAGCTAAGCAATATAATTATCCCCAACTATGTAATTATATTCAATCAGCATACCTTAACAAGTTTCATGAGCTGGTAAAGGTCTTCAACCTCATCTTCCTGGCATGCAGTATACACTCTGCCAGTATTTACACTGGTACCTTTTATAAAACCACGATAGAGTGGCAAATCCAATGCATCAGCATACAGGTCAATGGCATGGTGTCCTACTGTCTGATACATATAGCTGTCCAATTCATCAGTGTGCCCTGCCACAATTAAGAAATAACCATATTAGGTACATTGTTTCAACAATTACAGATAATCACAATACTACAAAGCACTGAGAAAATCTAAATGTTAATATTTTTCAGTTCACAAACAGATGTTTGGTGACAACACCACTATAAACATGGAAAGAAAAAAAATAGATTTCTCCACCCAACAGACGTATGGAGAGGAAGACATCTGTCACAAACATGCTGCCTATTTGCAAATTGTGGTGTCTTTTCTTCTTCCTGCTTCATCCAAAAAATCTCATATCGTTCCAATTCTGCTCCTATTTATATGGTAATTTTAATAGGAACACAGGTCAGAGGCACAAACACAGATGTATTTCAACATACTCAGAGCAAGAAATTTATAATGCACTGCAACACTGAGAATAAGGAATAGGTTGTCAAAATTTACAAAAACTTTACTGTTAGAATTGTTATCAAGGTCATCATGAAAGGAGACTATCTCCGCTTAGGTAGAATAAAAGTAGACCACTGTAATGTTTGGACATTTTTTAATAAACAAAAAGCTATTTCCCTAACCAGGAGAAAAAATGAACCAAATTTTCTCACAAGCAGTTTGTAGCTAGCAGATAAAGAAAAAACAGCTAAAATGCAGACATCACGAATTAGAATCACATCTCAAGCTATACAACAAACCATTTACATATAATTTTTTTAGATAATATTTCAAACAGATTGATAAAGTAATACAACATTATTGGTGAAATTTCCACTTTATTACAAGCTAACACAGTTCACTATTTTAATGCTAATTTGTAACACTGGTATTTCTCTGAATTTATATAGAGACACCACAAATTTCTGCTGTATGCCTATGTAGCACATCTTGAAAAGAAAAAGGTCTGTAACATTGATCAAGGTAACTAACTTGTGATGTAAGAATTAGGTCATGTCACCTTTGATGCCACACAACAGATCCTGGTTCTGCACAAAAGAGGCAAATCCAAACCCCTAACCACAACTAACCAACCTAGACCAGAAGAGTCGATTTAAAAGAAAATTCAGTGATTTCAACATACATGAAAATGACAAGGTCTTTAACTGATATTCTGCTTAGAATACACAGTTTCTTTATTAATTGAGACTCTCCAGGCAACAGCGGTACAAGATAAAATAAAAAAAAATGGCATTGAATCCACTATTGCCTGAAGCACCTCAATTAACTTTCTATAAAATTTCCAACTACACACTTAAAGAGAGCATTTTATGATTTTAATGACAATATTCTTTCTACATTTCTGATGTGAATAAATTAGTTTGAAGACAACATATTTCAACAAGATTAGAGATTATTATGTCCTAGCTACCCAGAAAAAAAGTTGTTCCTATACTGTCCTAGCATTTGCCAGTTCTGCCCATGACTCATTTGTGATGGCAGCTCCCTTTTTCCTTCCCTTTCTGCATACCCTCCTACTATGCAGTTACCAAATATCATATTTAATTGCTTAACATATGCTGAACAGTGAACCTAGTTTAACATACTTTAACATTCTCCCCTACCAACTGGAAACAACTCACTTGCTTTTCAAGTCTCACTTCAATTTGTGCTTTATTCCGGCGTACAAGTACTTAGCTCACGCTCTCACCTCACCACTGACTACCTGAGTTTGCCCCATCCTTTTTCACAGAAATAAGGTGGAGCCTGTGAGGAACTGACCAAAAAATCAGTCCAACCGAAAAGGAAGGAAAAAAGCAGGGAAAATATGTGCATCAAGGTCAATACCAACCTACATCAGTTCCTCAATTCAGTTCACAGATGCTGGGTTAGAATAATGGAGAAAGACAAACAAAGATAAAAATGGATGAGCAGCAGCACAATAGTGCATTTTTGGCAGCTGGAATGGTTTACAGCATTTAGTTTAGCACCAGTTTAAAGCATTTCTAGAAGTACACTGCTAGTTTTGGTTGATGACATAATCTATTACCTTTTAGCATTTGTGCTACTGAATTCACACAATCCTGTTGTTTACCACCAGGATGTCTGTATTCTCATTTTCAAATTGTGTAAGCCTTTCTTTTATTGATCTTCTATTCTTGTGGGCCTTTTTTTCCCCTTTATGGAAAAATACATTTAATACCTTTCCATTGCATCTTCTTTTTTTCTACCTAAGTTTCCATATTGGCCTTCAATATGCAAAACTACATAAAAACATATAAACAAACTTAATTCAGGCACAGCTGTGTCTCCATTGTTTCTAATACATATTTTTTTAAATTTCCTATAAGATATGTGGCTTTCATACCTGTATTTTCAGCAGGTCTTAAATTGGCTAGAGCAACAATCTGATGCCCAGCAGCAACACACTGCATCATATTATAACAACTGTCCTTCCCACCACTGTAAGAAAAAGAAAATAGTGGCAATTAAAAGTACAGATAAAAGTTTTATTCCGTTATACCTTTCGCCTAACTGTTCAAAAATTAGTGTTACTGGAGCTGGTTATAAAGTTGTGAAATGTGAAAACAGCTGTAGAATATTAATGGTAGAAAAAGAATGATTTCACCATACATTTACTATATATGTGTAGTGCCTGAATACAGTAACCATAAAGCCCATACATATTTGTATCTTACTATTAATCTGAGAGGTTACATGAAGAAGACACACTGACACTGGAATCTCTTCAAAGACTGTCTTCCACTCCAGACAAATTACTCTGTATTCATTACTAGTGAACTTGGATAAAAAAACCAAAATCTGCTCCAGCAAGTTGCCAGCATCAGTAATCCTTTTAAATTAGATCTGTCATGTAGAGGTGCTGCCTAGGGACACATTTTTGTAGCAGACTGGCAGTGTCAGGTTAATGGCTGGACTCAGTATCTTAAAGGTCTTCTCCAACCTTATTGACCTTATGTAAGGAATAATATTTCTCCTTCATGGGATACTTTGCTTAAACTTTCAACATTTTGAACATACTTCCTGTTCTCAAAAACTTTAATTATTACAGGCAGTAGCTTCAGTTGACACTGCATTGTATGTATAAATTTTTTAATGCATTTAACTGCAAGTAAAAATGATTACCGCTAGCAAAAATATATAAAAGCAAAAATAACCATATTCTTGTCTGAGGCCAAGAGAAGATACTCCAACACAGAGGATACATTTAATTTTGACATTCATTCAAGATCTACCAGAACCTTTTCCACTATCAGTGAGGAAAAAATCCTGTTCTCGTGGCGTAACTGAAAAAGTATTTCTATGGATTTTAATCAAGAGAAAAAGAAACATCACATCTACAATAAAACTAAGAATTCTTAAAAGAATGCTTAAATGCTTAAAAGATCCATGTTCAGACTCACGGCCTTCAAAGTACAACTACAGGTGGAGAATCTGTGCAGCTTCCTTAAATGCCAAGGCACAAAAACCAGGTCAGGAACTGCAACAGAGATCTATACAAGCTCTGTAAAACTGCATTTTGTTTTAGAATCACTGAGACATGCACAGGAGAACAGATAGTACAAGCAGTCCTTGCTACAATAGATCAATGTGTTCCTTGTGATCACACTATTACTATTTCTACCTGAAAAGGAGTTGTAGCAAGGTGGGGGTTGGCCTCTTCTCCCTTGAAAACAAGTGAAGAAGGACAAGAGGAAATGGCCTCAAGCTGCACCAGGGATGTTCAAGTTGGACATCAGGAAGAATTCCTTCATGGGAAGGGTTGTCAAGCATTTGAATGGGCTGCCCAGGGAGGTGGTGCAGTTACCATCCCTGGAGATGTGCAAGAAATGACTGGACATGGAACTTGGTGCTATGGTCTGATTGACAAGTGGTGATCGCTCAAATGTTGGACTTGATAATCTTGGAGGTCTTTTCCAACCTAAATGATTCTGTAATTTTGAAACAAACTTCTTCTGAATTTCCAGCATTAAGATCCCCCTTTTATCTAGCCCTCTACACAAGAGCTCGGAAGCGCCTTACAGGAATGTAACCCTTTAGCTATTCCTCTCAATTTCTGCTTTTATCCATGCTAAAATTCTGTATGCTGTCTTTAATTTGCTGTGTAATTACAATCTAAAGTAGAAATAGTGTAAATAACATGGCATCCTTTTGTACTTAACAGATTTTCGTAAAGCAGTTGCTTCTGTTTCACTGCTAAAACAAAAGTAAATATAAATATAATAGATTCCTACTTTGAGGCTCCATCTCTACCTAACATCCTTCTCATGCACACCTGCAACTTTCTTCTAACCTATAACACAGACATACAAAAAAATTTTTAAAATCATACATTCATTAATTTTGGATACCATTCTTGTTAGCTTGAAAATCTATTCACTTCATAATGTGAACTTTCATGCTTAACAGTCATGAGACAAATATTCTTTTCTTTCTGAATGACTTTATGCTAAAAAATAAAAGTCTCCCACTAGTTCTGATTTTAACTATGAACACCACTTCAGAAAAGTAATTGTATGACAATAGATAATTGCCTAAGCTGTTCACAGCATTTCAATATTTTAAGAAATCAAAATCAAAAATTAAAATGTCACAAGAATAAATATTTTCAATTAATTTATGTGCATATATATACATAAAGATGTTTCAAGATGCAATTATGTCCATACTGCCTACATTGGACCACCAGTTAGTAGGTGGAAATTTGTACTTACTGAATCACATACTATTGTATTGTTATTTAGTCTCAGTATTATTTACCATAGCCCTAAAAACTAACAGTACCAAGAAACAAACAAAAAGGTGCCTACCTACATGACGTTCCAAACTAACTGTAAGACACAATATGGTTAAGACAAATGACACCAGACAGCCCATGCTATGGGAGGAAGGTGGACTCAGCACAGTCCACAGAAGACAGATGAAGGCAAGTACTGTGATAGCCTGGGGATCCCCCTCAATTGTCATCATAAAAAAAACCACAAGGCCTTTTTACAGAAAGCTCCAAAGTGAGGCCAGTTGGGGTTCTTTTTTGATAATGCTGCAAGTATGTTAACAGCAGGCTTATAGAAAAAATACCAGAAGAAAATAACAGGATAATCATGAAGATACGAACCTATAAAAGACTTCTGAGCAAAATTACTTTCTATAGACAAGTATAACCATTTACAGTTAAAAAAAAATCTAGAAGAATTTTAAAGAGTTGAAAACCATCATATTTCAGGTTGAAGACTGGCTTTAAAATGTCTATGATTTAGCACAAAACACAATGCCGGGTTTACCCCATAAATACCACCTTAAAACAAGACTATCAACTTTTAGTGTGGCAAACATTCTAAAAGGAAAAAAAAACCAGGTTAAAGCAGTTTCATACATAATCCTGACCTTTGCAAAAGTAAGAAGCACTTTTCAAATACTTTTTTTCCCCTCTGATCTTTGGTTAGATCTGTTACAAAGACTTCAGACACTTTGATGTCTCTTTAAAACTCTTCTTAAAACTATTACTGAAACTAAATCCACCCTTGTAAAATAGACCATTAAAATAGCAATTGTGTTAGAAACCTGTTTATAGGATTTTATTCCATCCTGCCTTTTAACACATTCCTCTGCTTAAGAGAGTATCAAAGTAAATAAACCTGAAAGACAAAGTCTTATATATAAAATGAAAAAAAGCATTTAAGCTGAATTTCCCTACACCATATTTAAGCAAATCTTGAGAAACAGATAACATTTCCTGTATTTCCTCCTCTTTGCATGATGTTTGGAATGATTTGCAATTGTTGTGGCCAAATTCCAATTTCAAAAAGGTTTGACATTAGACATTCCCTGAAAGAATTTAATACATTCAATATTTGGGCTCAGGTAAATAGCTACTGCACCCAAAAGTAAAAACACACAGCTCACATCTGCACAATTCTTTTCCATTTAGAGGTTTCCTAGCTCGTTCTTTTTAAATTAACTACTGTTTCTTCAAGAAAAACACATGCCTGACCTTACTAGAAACTGTTAATGTTTCTGAAAAAACAAACAAAAAATTTACAAGAACTGCAGAAACTGACAAAGTAACTTACAAAAGGGCATTGGGGCGTGGGGGGGAGGATGGCAAACAGAAACCTCTGACAGGCAGGGCTGTGTCCAACTCCAACTATTTAAACGAGGTAGTTTCATCATTTTAAAACTAGCAAAATTCAATCTCTCGCAAAAAACATACTACAAAAATCTATCGTTAAGGGTTCAGGAAATTTGTCCTGAAAGACCTTAAGATACTTGGAAAGCAAAAGCACCTGGATATTGAACTGCAAATGAGCACAACCCCCTTTTTAAAGCAGGACATGCGGCCCACGTTCTGCGCCCCCGGCGAAGGCGCTGCCGGCGGCCCCGGCTCTCGCCGCGCTGCAGACAGACTAACCCGAGAGACCGGGATAACGAAGAGCAAGCGACTGGGGGAAATAACTGTAGGTGTTGGTTGGGGGGGTGGGGTGGTTGGTTGGTTGTGTTTGGGGGTTTTTTAATTTCATTTTTAAAAGACACCGGTTGTTCATAAACTCTTCGGGAACGCGGGACAACTGAAAGGGAAACTGTCCCAGCCTCACCCTGCTCGCAGGCAGGGACCGTCCCGCCGCAGCACTGGGAGACGGCCAGACCAGGGACCACGGGCACAAGCGACAGACGGCTGGGAAAAAGTCGCCAGGGCAGGGGAAGGGGGGCAGCAGGAAACGCATGGGCGGGAAGGCCGGGCGGAAAGGGCCGGGCGGGTCTCCCGGGCGGCGCTGGGTGGAGCGCGACCCCCGGGCGGGCAGGGCTTCTCCCCGCGCCCTCTCTCCGCCTGCGAGACGCCCCTCGCTCCCTCACATTGGCGCTCCATCAGCGCGTTACCTGATCAATGCCACTACTCTCATGTTGCTCGCAGGCCGGGGGCGGTTACACTGACAGGGAGGTGGGCGACAGCCGGCAAGCGCAGCGGGGAAGGAGCCTGGTCGCCACAGCCACGCGGGGCTGCGCACGCCGCCGGCTCCTCCGTTGCTACCGCTACCGCTTGGCCGCCTCCCCTCGGCGGGCCCTCCTCCCGGGGCAGGCCGGCAGGCTGCCTGCACAGACCGAGGCTCGGCGAGCCGCCGGCGGCCCGTGCCCGGAGAGGTGCGCTGCCGCCGCCGCGATGCTGCGCGTCGGCTTGGGCCGGCAGAGCCCGGGCGCGGCCCGGGGGTGGGCGGGAGAAGGGTGCGGCCGCGGAGGCAGAGCGCCGGGCGCCTATGGAGGGCAGGGCGGCTGCGCCGGCAGGCCCACGCTGGCCGTTTGAGGGCATCGCCCGGCGCTCCTGCCGCTTCCCCTTGTTTGCCTGTTGCCATCTGGCCTTCAGCGAAGAGCCCCGGACCTGCTCCAGGCGACTGCTTCCTAGGAAACAGGGCCGACCGAGAGAGGCCGCCCCCTCCCCATGGGGTGCCCGCCGGGGGACTGCAGGGTGTAGTCGCAACTCCATCGCGGCCCGGGGCAGGGGGACCGGCAGGGCCCGTAGCGAGGGCAGGAGGTGCCGCGGGGCTTCAGAAGTCACCGCGGGCCAGCGATCGCGGCGGCGAGGAGGGAGGAGCAGCCGAGCTGACCTGGCTGCCTTGCCGAAGGGCTCTCTGCTCGCAGGCGAGCACAAAATGTCCATCTGTACTCTCGGGTTCAGCTGCTGCAGACCGAAAATCTGATCTCGTCATCTGATCCCTCTTTTGGGCCAGTTTTCTGAGCAATCCCGCCATGGGGCACATGACAGACGCCTCTGGAGGTTTGCAGGCTGAGTCAGAAGCTTACCCAGGTGTCCAGTCTTTTGACACCTGACACACAAGTTTATTTCTCCCATGTCACAGAAGAAACGTGTGGGTTAGTTCTGCGGAATAAACTTTATTGCTAGACTAATTTTAGGAGTCCTAAACCACCAGATGAAGACATTGCTGGTGGTATTGTGGCAGGGTTTTGAGCATCAGTCTAAGGGCCCGCCACTCTCCAGGCTTTGATTTCAAAGGCCTGGGAGATTGAAATGGGACAAGAAGCCACTGGAGCGCAGTTTGCGTACCCTGGCTGGAGCCCGTCGTGCAGGGTGAGCGGTACCAGCGCAGTGCCTCAGGGTGAGCCTCGGGGCTGCCCTGCTCCCTGCAGTGCCAGCCTGCCACCTGCAGAGACTACAAATGCCCGTTCATGGCTCCTGTTAAATTTAGTTGCAGCAAACGCTGCAGATAGCACAAAAGGCTCTGTTCCTTCAATCCTGGGATAAATGCTTTATGCGCTGTAAGTGCTAGTTTACCAGTCCCCTGTAACATGATATTATACAATACTGTATAACAATCTGTATCACTCGGGTTTTATATTAGTTCCTTGCACATAGGTTGTTGAGTATGAAGTTCCCAGGAAAAGATAAGATGGAAGAAAATACTCTAAAAAACATTTTGTTAAAGTGATAAATGTACCAAAATAAATGTGTAGTGAGACAAGTATATAAGTTTTTTTTTATATATATACAGCTCATGAAACAGCTTGAAAAACCACTTTTTTTTTTTTTTTTAGATTATTTTAGTCAGCACATGATTTGTACAGTAAATCACTATAATAGGAGTAGATAATTATGGGCAGATATGAAGATGATGATGTCTTCCTAAATACACTTTTGAAAACTTAAGAAATAACAATTGATATAAAACTTATATGCTATGTAGTTGTGGAGAGGTAGTAAACATAACATAGATTTTTCTGCATTAGAATAATTGCAAAAAACACACATAAAAAAAAAATCTTCAGTTCATGCTTAGACTGTCACAGCCATCATCATGAGACAATATTTGACTTGCCTTGGAATTGCTTACAGGGCACTAAAGTTTCCTACTAGTTTATTGATGATCATATAATGAATAAATCTTTGAAAGCTTTTTCTGTTCTTCAAAGCATCCTAGGTGATCTAAAAGAGGGTGTCTTAGATGTGAAATTCTGATGAAACTGCAGGAATTTTTTTAGGGGTTGAGACTTCTCTTTTTAGCTCAGAAAGGTAATGCAGACCTGTTTTGATCTAGAAGAGAGATTTTAGCAGAGATTACTAAAATGAATGAACCAATACTGCATAGTACATGAACTAGTAGAAAATAACCAGACCTCCGAGGAACTGTAAAAAAAGGCACAACAAAGTTATTTGATTTATTGCCCAGAAAATAAAAAAAAGAGGAAGGTAATTCTGTGATACATCACCTCTATATTTTCTGGGTTTGAATGATACATGCTTATTTTTTTATTATCACAAAACCAATAATTCAGGTAGTTGTTGCAAACACTTAGAAGATGCTTATTTGCAATACTTAGCAATGATACATTGAAAGTAAAAATCGTGTACATAAATTATTGTACTGCTTTGTGAAATGGAGAGGCCATATAATCTGTAGCTGTAATTGGACAGCTTTAGAACAAATATTCAAAGACTTGTAAACATCTTTTCTAAGTAGCGTTGCTAGAAGATCTGCAAAAAAAGTAATTCTGAAGTCCTGCATTTTTGAAAAGGTCTGTTATTATTAATCTATTGTTGATACAATGTGGCTGGGTTTTGAGCAGATGTTTCTATTGCATTCAGTTTTACAGCTTCCAAAAAATCCAAATTTCCACTTTTGGAAATTTTGCTTCCATTTGATGAGGACATCAGTAGTTATTTGCACAAATAAAAAAAAGTGGCATTTGGGTCCCAGAATATGCAAAGTATATAAAAATTGAATTAATAAAGTGGTGCTTCAAAAAAAATTTGCATTTTAGCCAAAAGGATGCTGTTCTCAAATTATGTGGAATATATGTTATGAGAAAATCTTTCCACTCTCATTCACCTAATGGAATAGCTCTGGTGTAGTGTCACTCCTCTTGAAAAGTTCTGCTATATGACAGTGGACAAAAGACAGTGCACCATCTCTCAAGCTGCTTGCCCCAAGACATTCTGCCATACTGCCACAGCAGCTCAAACAGTAAAATCCACCAAAGCTGCCTTTCATCTTGGGGGAGTACTGGCTAGTTTGTACAGAAGGCCTGCAATAGCTCAGTGTTTCTTTTTCACCCTTTTCTGCCTAGAAAGTTGAAAATAATGATAATGAATTAGTATAACTGGAGGAACCTGTCAGAGGATTGAAAAAAGCAATGCAGTATCCCTAATGATGTGGAATAGTTAATTAAGTTCTCTTATAAATGAGTTCCAAAAATAACTTACTTTCAGTAAGTTATTCTGAGAAACAGACATTTTAGCATACCTGAGCTGCAGTGCCTCTTAGCAAAGGGCCAATTATCTGGTGATTGGCAGTTAAAGGTGAACTAATGAAGTTCTTAATTAAAAGATTTCCTATTATAATCACCAGTAACAGAATACTGCATATATAAAGCACATATAACGTTAGAAGAATATTTCCATTTTGAAACAAAGATTTTGAAAATCATCTCCTCCTTTGCTTACCAGGTCCAGAATGGGAATGTAAGAGTTTTCAGGGATGTAGCTGGCAGTATGCCACTATTGCCCCTTATTACGGTGTCCTGCTCTGACTCCCCTACAGTCAGAGGTGTTTTCCTCATTTAACAGGTGGCAGAATTTTTGCTGCTCTTAATACCTAAAGCTGCCTATGTAAGACAGAAAAATGGTTTGAGATTTTACAGGAGAATGTATCGGACTTTTAACTAAGAAACTGGCAGCAGAGTTCCCTTAGCTGCCTGTCATTGACAGCTTCCCTGAATTTTCACTTACTTCACAGTATGCAGGATAGTTTCAATTTCTCTGTGAGATAAACTAGCATTATATTTTGAGAAAAAAATTCTAGTTTGGCGGCATGAGATGAATTGACATACTACTAAAATCTGAATAAAAGAAATCTCTTAGGCAGCATCTCTCCCCATTCAGATGTACAAGGACCCCAGGTCCTACTGTCTACATTTCTACAGCTCAACAGATATAAAGTGTATTGCTCTGAATGCTGCATAACCATGTTAGCAGTGCATGATGCCCTAAATAAAGCAAGCTGTTAAGATTAGCTTGAGCACCTTGTCACACTGATCATCTCTTTTTAGACAAAAATACGCATACATTGACTTAAGGTTGATCTCCAGCCATTCACACAGACATGGCCCTGGTGATCAGCGCTGTATGTGAAAAACGACTTACTTGGCCTATTGCCTCCTTGCTCTTAAGTGCTCCATATAAACACTACTAAATATATATACAGCTAATCCTATCGTTCTTAGTTCTGGTAAGACAAGGCTTGTCATTTTCATAGGTGATGTGAATTCTGTCTGCAGAACTATGAAATTCAGCAACTCTATTTTGTCCTTTGTATAGAACTTTTTAGGACTCTCAGACCGGTATTCATTAACCACCATGACACAAACAGAATTTAGCCTAAGGTAGCATTGTATAGGTTCTTGACTAATAGGTAATTGTCCTTATATGATATCAGTTTTTCTAAGCTTTTGATGTACTTCGTTGACCAATCTACCATTCTTCAGAGAGTCAAAAGTATAACATTAACCTTATAAGGTCATGCCTCTGTCAAAATGACCAGTGTTTCCATCAGGCACTAGTTGCAAGCTAAATTAATATTCACTGACATATGAACAGTTTTTTCACTTGACTAGATGAGTTTGCAGTGCTCCAATTTTTTACTCTATTAGTAAACTAATTAGTATTTTACTCTATTAGTAAACTATTAGCACTAACATTAATTACCAGCAAGAGAAACTGTTGAGTGTGACTACCAAAATAATTAATTTACCTTTTTTCTGATCAGCTTAATCCATGGGATTTAAATGTATTTTTCTCCATGTGAAGTCTTTAAATACTTTCAAGAAAAAAAATATGTCTGATCATCTCCAGGTCACCAGAAAGCCTGTAGTAATAAAGGAGCTTCTGTTCTACATATATCTATTTCGATTGAAATTAAAACGTTAAGTGGGGATGTTAGATTTACAGGTTTAAAGCACTTTTATATTCTCCTCACTTTTTCTCACTTATTAAAAAAATGTGAGTTTTAGAAATAAAGATTTTAATTTTTTGTGTAAATTTTAAATACGAACAAATGTACAAGCTAATCTAATGATGCATTGAAAAAAATTTAAATCAAAGATGAGTTCATTGTAAAGAAGTACATGTACAAGATTCAAAACCAAGACCCTGTCATCTAAATGAGATATTTCCTGTGAAGCTGTATTAACTGCCAGTGAAGACTGAAGACCAGTTTTTGAGTGTTCCTGCATGTTAGAGACTATGATCTCGTATTAACCATTCTAGAGAGGAAGAAAGAGCCTAGGCTCAGTAATCCTTAAAATGTGTTCATCATCCAAAAAATTTGAATCTAAAACTATAGGCTTTAATTTATTGGGAGTTAACTATCTATTGGCTGAAAAACACCCAGAAAAAATGTGGTCATGGATAATAATCCATGAGAACAGAGAGAAATTAGCTATCTAGTTAATTAGGTTAAGCTACAGTATCTTCTCCATCATCATGAGCTAAACCACTGGGATCTTGTAGGCAGAAATGGCCTGGATACTTTTACAGAGACACAGAAATTTAAAGAAACGGCTTTCAGTGAAAAGACTCAGAAAATTGAATTGTTGCGATGAAGATACAAAAAGGAACTATAGTCTCTTATTGTAGTTGTATATAATTTGAGATCATTCCTCACTTACTAAATGGTTCTGCAGTTCATCATTGATTAAAATATTTGAGTAAGTTAAAGCTGGTGAAGTTTCAGGGGAATAAGCAAACAGCAAGTTTTTTGGCCCATTTGTTTCATTGCCAAAATCTTCCTGTACCATAAAATATTTGTAACAGAGCTGTAAGTAATAAAAATGACTATTTTCTTTTCATTCCACTGTTCCTAGTCTGTTCAATTTTGCCGGTAAAAATAACATTAATAACTTTACCAATCAAAACAGATTTTAATGTGTCACATTTAATACTCTTCATCTCACAGTTAGATTTTTCAAGAGAGAATTAATCTAGTAAGTATGGAGCTGTTTTGACCTAATTAGCAAAGTGTAGTGAGCTTAGTTTTGAGTGATACAGAGAAAGCATTTTATTGCTGAAAAAAAGCAACAAATCAGTTTTAGCTTCCAATGTCCCATTGAACTGTATGACATCATGTGTAGTATAAGCCACTTGACATACTCTGTGTCTGATTTTGAGTCCTGGAGGAAGGGTGGCTGTGACAGTGCCCTTTGAAATAACATTGAAGCTTTAGCTCCCATGTCAACATCATGCTCTAATCAGTGCAGTCTTTTTTGTTGCAGGGTCTTCCACCTTATAATTGACCCTGACATATGCTATTCACTCTACCCCTTGGCTTCGGACGTACAATTCCTGTCATGGTCAATTATTAGGTGATAGGGCCTGCAACCACAGCGACCATTGCTCAAAATCATCCTACACAGTAAGCCCTGAAGTGACCAAATTCAAATCTAACTGGAGGGGAAGAGGAGAGCTAGTCTTTGATAAAACTAATATTCTTTTCACTTCTATATAGAAAAATGTCAATTTTCATCATCCTATATGTTACTGAGACAAATGGTGACAGTGCTATTTCTGAAACAGGTTAAGGAAAAGTACAAAAGCCTTTACCAAACTCAACATACTCTGAAATGAGGAAATTGTCTGTATGAGCATACAGTATGCATAAAAATTAGATTACACTACATTTGAAAGGCAGATGAGAGTTTAAGAGTGACAAGTGGGCAAGTGCTAAAAATAAGGGCATGTTACTTCCTTTCCAACACTTCTTTGTATGCTTTCTTTGATGTTGTTTAAGCTTTGAAGCAAAGAAATACTTTTCAAGAGTCTGAAAGGTACTTCTGATTACTATATTGATAAGAACTGGTTTAGAACAAAAATATCTCTTCTAGTTTTTCCATGGTTCTGTAATGCCTGAGAAGTTGTGCAAAGACAAAAACCAGGACACCTGCTCTCTGGTCTTCATATAAGCATTATGATTTTCAAAACCAAACATCTTTGCAGTCGTACTACTACAGTAATGTTAAAAAAATCATTACAACTTTAGGAATATGAGCTGAGACAAGCAAAAGTTTACCATCCATGTGCAGAGATTGAAAGGCAGTTTTGTGAACTACTGGATCACTTCACAGATTCTCTGTCCATAATCAGCTATGCCACTCACCCAGAGGACTGTCCCTGGTTTTTGCTGTGTGAACATGGATTTCAATTTGCTAGGTGCCGTTGCCAGTTCTGGGCTGTTTATTTGGGTTTGGGTTTTTGGTTGGTGGGCTTGTGGGTTTTTTAAAAAAAAATTTGAAAGGAATTTCAATAATCTGTAGTCTTTTCAAGTCAAAAAATTTTATCTACAGGGATCTTCCACTGGTTTGTTTCACTGCTGACAATTTACTTAATTCTCTTATATGTAAGAACACAGCTCAGAAATTATCCTTAAAAGACCTTTGCACATCTGCTGCGTTTTACAGGTAATACAAGATAAAATATCCTGAAAAATGTGATTTGGTGATAGCTTTATTGCATCTCTTAGCCTGAATAGACAAAGCTCTAATTAACATTCATACAATTATCTAAGTCTTTAAAATCCCATCTGTCTTAATGATGTATACATAGCATAGTAAGCCCAATAAATACCAAGCACATACAATGTAAGTGCTTTTAATTTAAACCATAACACTGCTTACCGAAGCTCTTGTACATATTCTGTGTTTCAATTGTGTGGTTGTCATACGACTTGAAAACCTTCCTCCTGAAGTACACAGTCCTCCATATATCTGAGAGCTGTTAGTTCAGCAACTGCTGTTACTGTGTGCAATATCCAAACAAGTAAAACTTTGGAAATGACTGATTTAGCTACATATGAATGACTTTACCTGGTGTGTAACCCAGCTCAGGTGTTTGCAAGACAAAAATTAACCTTGACTGAACATATGAATAGATGCAAATACTAAATTTCCACACCTTCGGAATTAGAAAAAAAAAAAAAGTGCTGTTCCTAACATGCGTTCTTTTATCTACCCTGCACATATCACATGACATTTTAAACATTATTTCATAGAAGAGTTAATTCAGCTTTCATCAGTCTGCAGTCTGTGAAGCAAGGAGAATAACTCCTGGCTGCTTTATGGTTTAAAGCATGATTGAATATACTAACAGGGCTCCATTAAGTACTCATTTAAATATATATAATGTATTTTTAAAATATTTCATCTCTATACCATTCTAATCCTCTAAAGAAGTGGAGCATCTCTATTGCACTGAAGAAGCAGCGGCAGTAGAACCCAAAACTACTGAGACAGCACCAGTGATCTGAATCTTGACATTTTATTCTCTGGTTAATAACTTGTTGATCATTGCTTGATCATTCCTGCTACTTCAGCTGCTCTTTGTTTCATTTTCTCTATATGTTAAGTGACATAGCTATGCCTTGGAGAGTATTTTGAGAATTATGTGAGTTTACAACTGAGTAAGTTACAAAACATCATTGTAATAAGTATTTTAAAGAGTCCTTTCATAAACCTTTTAACCCAGTTGCTCTAAAAATCATTCTTATCATTTAGATTATGGCAATTAAAGGAAATACTTCATGTGCAATGAATGAGATAATTAAAAATTATATAAATTTATAAGATGAGCTTAATTTTGCATATTTTCAGTGTTAATATGCAGGTTTTTCTGGTGAAGTATTCAGGGACATCACAAGCAGTATTTAAATCTCACCACGGCAACTGATTTTTCTGTGCTCTATCAAATAACATATTTGCAAAACTGCCAGATGGGGAGAAAAACTGCAGTGAGAAAATAATGGTGAGGTTTGTAGTACAGGAAAAAAGGATCAGACATTAGATACATGATTTTAACAGCATGAGGAACTTAAAACGTTTAACAAACTTCTTAAATAGAAGCTTTTCATTGATCTCTCTTCTGCAAGGATAGCAAAAGGAAAAGGTGAAAGAAAATCATATAGCTAAAGCTGACACAAATCCTAACCAAACACAATTAATAAGAAGTATAAAAATGGTAAATATTTGGATGATAAACCTTGTGGCAGTTTGGAAGTCAGAAGGTTACTATAAGCTTTGCATTAAAAATTTCTAATAGGGTATATCCAGCTCCTTTGTCCATTATGGATAGGATTGGTAAAAAACAGCTTTGAAAAATTTGATTCTCCTGGGATCTTATGTATACTACAGCATTAAAAGCAAACATTTAAAGATAGAAAACTTGTGAAACCTCAGTGCATTTTTTAACCCATTTTCAGGCAGCATGGATCAACAGCAGAAATAATTGCTGTCAGTTTGTACTTTTTGACCAATAATTCTCTTTATTTTCTGCAAGAAACTTGAGTGATGCAAATGACCTTATTTTTACAGCATGCTTTTATTAAATAGTTTATTATTTTGGCAGACTAATAAAGATTTTGGTATTTGCTTTTATTTGCAATAATATTACCATGACATAAAAAAGGATTTTATGTTCTTTTTGAGGAACAAGGAGGATAAAAGTGTTGATGGATAGTGCAACTAAGGCATCAGCAATGAGCTGGAAATGAGACACATAAATATGAAAGCAGAGCTAAGAAAATAGAACTGCACCCTTGGCCTTTCTTAAAAGAACATGCACATGCCATGGTTCATTCATACAGTTACAGAAACTCCTTTTGTTTTCAGTGAGTCAATGAAAATATGCAAAGACTAAAATATTACTAAGATTCTCAGTTGTTTGGCATATTTCTGTAGTTAATGTAGTTGTGAAATGTTTCTAAACATTTAGAGAAATGACTGTTGATGATGATTTTTAGAAGACATGTATTTTCTTTGAAGTATAAATTTGTCCCTTTTTCTAGCTATGCCTTAGACAAAGGTGGTGAAGCAGTATCAGTTTTCAGTTTTCCCTTTTTTACCCTTCAAACAGACCTAATTCTTTAAAGATCAAAGAGCTGAGACCTCATAGCCAGATCAGACAATCACACCAAGGTTTTAAAAACAAAATTATCAGTCCTGTAATAAAAAATAAAAAGAAGCCTAGATAGCATGTAATAGCATTAATCTTATTTCATATTGGATGGTGAGTTTGGTTTAAGATTGAAAAAATTGTGACTATAGAATTCATTCTGCAATAATCTGAGCTCCTCAGCAATGGGTGGTATTATATGCAAGGGGTATTCAGCAGTAAGGAATGTATTGATTCAAACAAATAATTGGATCTGCCTTAGAAATAATGATACTTGCTTGATTGAGGGTACTTAAGATTTGAATTTTGCTTATAGCCTCCCCTCAAAAAGTCAGTCAAAGCAGAAAAATATGAACAGAACAAATACCACATGAAAAAAAGCTAAACAGGCAAACAAAACTTTCCCTTACTGAAAGTTTGTTAAATTTGCCTTTTCTAAAAGGCAGCCAGTAAATAGGAATCATGAAGTATGAATTTCTTAGAAGAATAAATCTAGCAATTAATTATATGTCAAGGCTTAAGAATCAAAAAACTGCTTATGCCCATTGCCAGTCATTCACTCCCTGTCAGTAGTAGTTCACATCTTTCCTGGGATGGCATCCAACCACAGTGGCATCTAAAATATAGCAGGCTATATTGTTACAGTTGGAGGTGAAATTGAAAGTTGCACCAAACAGAAGTGACAAATTCACATTGCTCAGTGTTGCCTAGCAATAAGAGATGAGTTTATTATGAACACTTGACTCTATATCCATCGCAAGGAGGCTTTGTATTCACACCAAAATGCCACTAGTCTTACAGGCAAAAGGGGCAAAAATAGGGTGGGCAGAAGGAGGGAACAGTCACAGTAGTTGTAAGCATGTTCTGTATTTCAAGATTTCTCTCTTTCTCAGGGGAATTGCTCAGGAAGGAAAAGTCAGAGCCTGCCTCCAGCCGAACTCTTTGAGATTGGCCAGGTAGCTTGTTACAGACTGTAATTGTCCTTTTGAATGCCCTTAGTAGTGCTGTTTCATTAGTAATGGTTTGTAGCTCAGACACTGCAAATACGTGAAGTCTTTCCTGAATGTTCTCAAGAACTGCTCGGTAGTTGTTTTCATTGTGCAGAGCTTTCCATTTGCCTCTACTTTCTTTTCTTTTTTTTCTTTTTTTTTTTTTTTTTAAGGGAAAAGGACAAGTCATCAGGGAGCTTCTCCCTCCTCAGACATCTTGCTGTTTTCTTTTTTGACCACTGTTTATATGGGAGAACGTTTATTTCTATCTTGGACATTGGACCATGTCTCTCAAGGTATTAATTGCCTAACTATTCATGTAAATTATTTTTTTTAAAGAAACATTTAGGTATCCTTAAAGACCTTACTGGATACCCACCCACATATTTAGGCACATAATCAATTTTGAAATCCACGCAATAGTTCCTATTAAAGCCCCCCCTCCAATAACTGATCTGTTTCTGTGTTTTTATGCCATCTGCATTTTTGACAACTGAATATTTTTGACAGCATGGTCCATTGTGCCCAAGTTCACATCATTTTTTTTTTCCTCTCTTTTTTTTAAAACATCATATGACTACATATGTAATAAGAAAATGGGTTATATCACACATTTTGCTTTACAGATTTGGGTTCACAGTGGATTTTTTGAACTGACAAAAATTGTAGAAGAAGTATTTCAATTATGAGTGCATTTAATTTATAAACGTAATAGATTCATGAAATGCTATGTAAATACATTGAAATTACAAAACAGTTGTGGTTTTTAAGAAGCTTTAGAAACAAAGAAATAAGGGTGAAGCTTACAGATTATATACTTTAGGTAAAATAGAAAGGAGTATAGATAAAAATGCTCTCTTGGGAAATGTTAAATTAAAAATGCTATTGCAGAATTATCTCCATAGTTTATGTGTTCACCTAGCCAAATAACCTGAACCTGTGAAAATTTGATAGTATAATTTTTATATTTTGTGTGCAAAATGCAGCTATTGTCTCAAATTGTGACTTAGGCAGTAAGCTTTCAAGGTACAAAACCGAGGTACTTACATTTTGTAAATGTTTTTATAAAAACCTTTAGTAACTTTGGTCCTTTCTTTATTTCAGATTCAACGTGTTACAAACAAACATATTCCACCTGTTACAACAATCTGGCATATTACTTTCTTGATACGTGATGATACAATACCTCTCAGGTTTGCTGAGTAGCAAAGAGAAATGTAAGCAAATGAAAAGGTTTTCCACTTTCACAGTTTTTTTCTGCTTGGGGTTCTGTTTGTCTGAGAACCGTATGAATAGAAGCCATATTTTATAGTATTTCTTTAACCTCTGCCATCTGGTGTAGGTTAGTTTTTCCACTGCCAACATATCCTAGAGGCCCCAGTACCAAAATGTTTAATTTCTAAGTAAACATTTGGACTTTATAAATCCAGTTTTAAAAAGTAGAGCATTATTTTTTTAAACTATATACTACATTTTCCCCTACTGATGACATTAATAAACATACAGACAGGTATATGGGTTTAAAGACTTCTGACCATGACTTTTCCATAGCCAACCTCTGGAGATGTCAGGTCACCTGACATCTTTAATCACCGAGTCATGCTCAGTTATCAGGAAGGAACTTGAATATTCCCTACTGACCTGAAGTCTGAAGTTGTGTCAAGAGATCTGCACCACTGTAGCCAAAACTTTCCAAATCAAGTATGGTTTCAGGCACATAATAGTCACCCATGTCAAAGCCAGAGCTTTAACTTTTTTATTTTTTAAAATTTAAAACAAAGATATTTCACTGCAACAAGAGAGGATTGTTGCTACAAAAGAATTTAGACAAGTAATTAATCACTTAAGAAAACCAAAGAACATAATAACCGTATCTCTAGCAGCTTCCTTTTGTCTGAGGAAGAAAAAAACCCACAAAAATCATGTGTCAGAATTCTACTACCAAGAGGATGAAGTCCTTTCTAAACTTATAAAAATATAGTTTTTCGGTTTGTACTAGGCAGCAAATGATCAGATTTCAGTTTGAAAAAATGCAGTGCTATTAGTTGTCCCAAGGTGATCTTTAGTCAGAGTGAAAAACTGAAAAATACTTGCTTCTGCTGAGCATGGGCAGGCAGACTGAGTTCATCTTAATCAATATTCTTCAGAGGCAGACAATCACCAGCTAAAAGATACGTGGATAATATGGGTTCACAGATCAGAGAGGAGAACATTTTAGGCAAGATCTGAAAGGTAAAGAAAAGAAAAATAACTACTATCTTGTTACTTAATTTTGATTTAGGAAAAGTTCTGAAAAAAACCTTAGGAATTTCCACTTTACGTGCCCACCAGATTAAATATTTGTGCGTGTGTTTTTCCCTAAATTCTAAAATATCAAAGATAGCTTGGTTTGCCACCTTCTCCTGAAGCATTTCCTAATCCTGAGGAGTAATCAGAAACATGTTTTTGGCATGAAATGAATTTTTAATGAAAATTCAGAAAAGGTCTTTACTTAGTGTTTATTCAGTTTCAAATGAAACAAGTCTTAAAAATAAAGAACAGTAAATTAATTAACAAGTGGCCCTTCTCTGAGCACTGAGCTCTTGTGCAAAAGTTATGCCCATTTAAATGAATTCATTTAGAATTTGATTAGTTTAATCAGTGCAATCTGGTAATGAAGATTTATGGTATTTGTTGAATTTAAATTATAATTGTCCTGAGGATACTTCATCTTGGTGAGCTGTATGGATGAAGAGATGAGGTGTCACCTTTCAGCCAAACTGGGATGTGAAATTCTGTGTTACTTTGCAAGACCACTAATTGCATTTATTTTGTTATGCTTAGTTGTAAACAGCAGCATCTGGGGAGTGAAGGTCCTCTCTCTGCCACAGAGATGGTGACTTCTTCTGCCTGGATGGACAACTGGTTAAATTGCCTCAGTATAAATCATCAGAACAGATAAATCAGTGCCCACACTGTGATCTCTTTAGTCATCAGCGAGACTTGTTTGGTTTATTTAGTAATTTTCTAATTTCAGCTTGCTTTGAGAACATTTGCATTTTTTCATTGTGCTTCTTAAACCTTCTTGCATTGGAATGGCAGCTTAGACATGCCCTGAAAGATTTACCTCAGCATTTCTTTGTAGCCATTGATTAGCCCTGTGAACCAATGCTCACGTCTGTGTGACTTACCCTGTCCCCTCAGCACCTCTCACCAATCAGCTCACTCTCTTCACTTCTGATTCTCAATGAAATCTAGCCTGGATGTTCAGTGCTAGGCATTTTAAGAGTGGATTTAGCCTTAGGAAACCAGACACGTGCTACCCGACCATCTTTTTATCTTCCCTCTTCTGCCACAGTCTCCTGTAAACCTTTGGTCAATGTAAGTGAATTTTTCAAAGGACTGGAGATCACAGTATTCATGCAGGTTTTGTGAACATAAACACCTGTGAGAGAAGGAAAAAATCAAAGTCAGAGCTCCAGCAAGGAAAAGACTAGAGTTGGTAGTTACATATTTACCCATTCACTAAACGTGCAGCACTGCCTGCCGCAACACTGTTGCTGTTTTTCATATCAGTGGTAAAAAAAAATGGGAAGAACCTGGGAGTAATTTTCATTAAATTATA
>NW_024581632.1:0-5000 GCF_017639235.1 Corvus kubaryi
GGAAGGAAGGAAGGAAGGAAGGAAGGAAGGAAGGAAGGAAGGAAGGAAGGAAGTACAACACAGCAGTACAAAAAGCCCCCTAACCTTTCTTACCAAATACAAGTACAGAAAGTCACAGCGAAAGAAATACAAAAAAAATTTAGAAATAAAATAACTCTGCTGCCTAATATAAACAAGTCATACTTCTCATCCCCAAGGGCCACAAAATAACTCAGAAACAGTTTTTAGGATATTTAGGGGAAAATTAATTCAACACTGATATAAAGCTCTAACTGCAAAGAGAAGAAACAGGTCACTAACACTGTATACTAAAAAAAAATCTTACCTAGGAGACAGTGGATATGGAACTTTCTCTAAAAATATGTATCTAGTTATACAACACAAACTTGATCAGAACTTCGGAGCTAAAGCTCTTATTTTTAACCCTGTCTGGATTCTAATTGAAAAATACAAAACCCCTCAGCATTAGCTCAGTGTGCTTACTGAAAAAGTGCTTCAAGAAGCAATGCGTGACAATATATACTATATAACATGCTTTCAGAAATTAACATGCCAGAATCTGTGCAAGTAAGCCACCACAAATTCAGAATATAAATACAATTACAATTTTTAATATTGTCTTCTTTAATAGAAGACAAATAACCAGAAAATAATTTCAAACAAGTAATAACCATGGAGGAAAAACATATAAACCTTTGAAAAGATTTTGGTTGGCCTTGTAAACAAACAAATAAAAGAAAGGGATGTCAAAAATTGTTTTGTGGTGCAGAGATATCAGATCCTGGACTCTTTAAGCCTAAGACAAGTGATAATCTGGGCATAGGCATGCATGTAAGTTTGGCTTTTCCATTTTAAACTGCCCTAAACTGCAACAGTCAGGTTAACTAAGAGATTTTTCCTTGTTTTGAAAATGTTGTCCTATCTCATTACAAAGAGCTACTGCAAGAATGTTCTGAAACAGAATTCTCTCAGCTTTTCCAGGTTGGCTTTTTTTGTTAGGTTGAGAGAGCTTGTGGTGAGAAACAGCACAATTGAACTCAGGGATAAAATGCGTTCAATCCCTGAAACATTACCTGGAGTTGAGCTGAAAACTGTGCCTCTCCAACAACAAAGAGCATATGAAAATGCTGCCTTAAAAGAATGATGTTTTCCAAGTCTTTACGATGGTAAAAGGAAGCTTAGTCAGCAGAAATAGAAGGGCGAAAATTATTTGTGATCCCTTGGATTCAAAAAGAAAGGGTGGGAAAATGGGAAAGCAGCTAAAAACCTACCTTAAAGGGGAGATGATCTCATCAAGATCCATGGAAAAAAAAAACCCCACTTTCAAGACAACCACCCTGTTTGCTTGCACTGCCTGAGGGAGATAGATCCCATATGGTTTATTTGCACTGAAGAAGTTCAAGAAGGGGAACAATCTGAAGAGCACAGTGCTTCAATTCCCCAACTCAATAGACTGTGGTTTCAGCAAAAACAACAGCTAAAAGCAATGAGGTTTCACATTTAAAACACATGACAGAATACAGACCAAAACCTGGTTGGAAAAAAAAGTTTGACACATTTTTGAGGTTCAATAGCATTTCAGTGTGTAATGATATGGAGGGCACCAATTTATCACAATCAGTTCACCTTGAATTTACTTTCAGTATTGCAATAAAAATAAAGCTATGCTTATGATGTCTCAGTAAAAGAGAATTTTTCCAGAGAAGTAAAGGTACAGAAATTACTAAATTGATGTCTTGAATCATCTACTAAGTTTTGAATACCTTGTCATATAACCATGAAACTGGATTACAGTAGAAAGTATCTATTACAAAGAAGCATATGGGTACTGTAGGAAACAAGTGAGGAGGAAAGAAGGGTTGGTCCATGTGAGTGTCCCAGTAGGTACACAGCAATACAAGGCATCCTTGCAAGTGGAATTTGGGCAAACCTAAGTCAGCAGAAATGCCAGCTACACAAAGAACCAACACATTGTTTCTGTATATGTTAACGAATGTCTAGGGATGAATTATCTAGGGCATGGTATGACTCACAAAGAGTTAACCTAGTGAAAATTCAAAGGGAAGGAACATGAGCACTTCAAACCTGTCACAATAATCACATAACTGAACCTCTAGAGAAAGAGACAATGTTTCAGTTACTGAGCTCAACCCTCAGGCTCTCATGCATCAAATTCACAAATGAAAACAAACTGGGATGGGGGATGGAAAGAACTGTGGTGCCAAAACGGCAAGATAATGTAGTGGACTCAAAAAAAATTTGCCAATAGTGAATACATAATCTTAAAAAAGATGTCTGAACTCCAACTAGGACCATTCCCATAAAACATAGTGAAGCAGAACATGAAAAAGTATGAATAATGGGCATGTTGACAGGAAATAATGTGGGTGACTGGCCTGAAAAAACACAACAGCTTTTTAAGCTAGATACAAGTTGAGTAGACCTACCAAGGTATCAACTGTACTATCTTTGTAAGAATAATGAAAACTATGGAGGAGAGGACATTTTAGGAGAGGAGGGAAAGGGGGGAAAAGATAAACTACTACTTAGAAGAGACACCGAAACAGGTAGGTTATAGCCTCTAAAGCATATAGATAGAAGTTAAGAAAGATTATAGTGTCAACCACAGCATGTTGTCAGTAGAACTACTTCTTCAAAATTAGAGTAGAATTACAAATTTGAGTCCTTATTCTCACCTTCTGAAGATATTTTTGTGAGTTTCCCTTAAGAATCAATACTGAGGGATTACAGAATGATTGTTTCATTAGAAATGTTTACCTGGGTAATTTTTTGTTCTCTAAAGACTTCCTGTACCATTCAATCTGGAGCATAATCATGGCTAAGTTTCACTTGCAAAGTTACCATGAAAACATTTACAATATATTACAATCCTGGAAGTGCTGGTATATAATACAAAGATATTTAATAGGTCTGTTGTAGGAATTACTTACTTTAGAGATCCCTTGGCAAGTTTTTCATTCCATGCTCAGGCATGCTCTTAATTCATTAAGCAAATGCACACCATTTGCTTCTACTGACAAGCTCAGCAAAGCTAGAGGTCTGTTTGAACACCAGGGTGGATGGTTCTGAGAAGATTTTTCTAGAAAGATTTATTTTTTCCAAAGTAGGATCTTTTTTCTGTTACAGGCTATAAATGTGTAATGATGGTCTAAAAATTCCATCAATGGATGGTGAAAACAAATGATTTACTTCCTAATACTGTATTTGTGTGGGTCTTTTCACAGGAGAGGTTCTATTGATTAAAACCTCCTTTTAGATGACTGGGACAAGCATGTCACGTTTTCTGCTTACAACAAATATTTTATATAAAGGTGTAATTGTATATTGCATCTTTTAACAGTCTGGCACAGGTTTGTATTTTATGGAAATAGGTGGACTCATGGTTTTTCTATATATATTGAAGTTTTTAGGTAACAGTCAGGTAACTGATGATAACATCTTGGATGATAATATCTATATAGAAACATTCCAAAGATGGCTCAGCAGAAAGTTGATAATTACTGAATCTGTGATGGAAATCAATAAATAAAGGAATCTAAGCTTCCAGTCAAGAAAATTTTGCATCTGTGTATGTCAGATAGGCCATGATATCATGGTATAATTATTCAGAAACTCCTTTTCAAGGCAGCCAATTAAAAAGTTGGTTACATGTTGGGCTAAATTCATGTTTATTGTTCTATAAAATCTGGTACAGTTGAGAATAGTGACAACGCAGTTGTTGTAATGGGAAAATAGACGTATGTATTTCAATTTTTCAAAATTTTGGTACTTACTTTTAAAGCTTCAAGCACATCCCACATGAGGTGGCATATGGGCATACAGACTACTGTAGTGGTTCTACAGAAGCACTGCAGAATACGGTGAGGCTGTTGGTCAATTCTGCTATGGAATCTGTGGAGAAAGTCTCTTGTTCTCTGTGGAAAACTTCTTTTTACATTAGTGTCAGACCCAGTTATACAGTCCTCATGGTTTATGATCACAACTGTGTCTTTTGCTGTTTCTGGCTTAACCACTACTTGGACATTGAATCTAAAGCACTTCTCTCAGTGACAGCTTTTGATTGCGGCATTTATTGCTGGTTATTACAAAGCCAAATCTAAGACAGTCAGTATAACAGTTGAAGGTGTAATTTGGTCTATTATAACATTTTTAAACCTAAGCTTTTATGATATTGGTCATCTCCTGGCATTTGTCATATGAAACAATAGCACTGGAAACAGCTTAAAAATACCTTTTTTTAAAGAAAGTAATAAAAAAATGCTCTCGTTCTCTTCCTAACAATAATTATTTGTGTTTCTTAGGTCAGAAGCACTTGTCTCTGCCAAGGACAGAACTGATTACTTTGTTTAGGCTGCTAAGCTTGTAGAATAAGACAACCAAAAGAGAATGTGAATAAGACATTCAATGTAGAATAAGACATCTCAAATAAAACTGAGATGAATTATTTTTATGGTTATTTTTTTAAACAGTTGCTTCCCTTTTTATTCTTTTTACCTTAAAAGAAAATTTTAAACTGATTTTTGGCATCAGGTCCTCTTAAAGAAACTAGGAAATAAATCTTCTGATTGAAGCAGAAGTACAGTACATCCAAGACAGTGGATGAACTCCCTTACAACAACGGGACCGGCAAGCAGAGAGCAGTGAGGTTTACAGGTTTAAATTATGATGTCCCCTTTTTGGGACATCATGAAACAAAAGTGTCAGTCATTTATTTGTCCAAAGTTTGTAACAGTGTTCAAAATACACTAAGAGTCATAGCTACTACTATACTGTTGATGCTACCTTAAAAATTTTTCATTTTGTTAGAAGGTACCAGAATGAGCATGTCATCAAGGTTAATGCTTCACTAGGAAAATCAAACCACTGACATCATATGTGCCTGAAGAGATTCATCTGGACTTCAAAACACTATGCTGAATATTTTCTGGTCTTGCAATTGGCTTAATATAACTTAGAAAACTATGAACCCTTTGATTACA